>NC_056729.1:1366785550-1366970141 GCF_019279795.1 Protopterus annectens
CTCTGCCTCTTCTTCAATTTTGGAGGAACATCCAGTTCTTTGCATGTCACTGTTGTTCCATATTTTCTCCACTTTTTGATGACTGTCTTCACTGTGTTCCATGGTATATTCAATGCTGTGGAAATGTTTTGTACCCTTCTCCTGACTGATACCTTTCAACACCGAGATCCCTTTGATGCTCTGTAAGCTCTCCGCGAATCATGGCTTTTGCTGTAGCAAACTGAGTAAATGTCAGGAAAATCCTACTAGGACAGCTCAACTTTATTTGGGGTTAATCAGTGTCTTATTGATGGCAAGTGTGCACCCACGAAGACTGAATGCTGTAATTAAATCAAAAGGTGCTTCAACAAAGTAATAGTTTAAGGATGTGCACACTTATGCGACCAGCTTATTGTACGTTTATTTTTTATATTTTTCACCATAAGATTTGTTTTTCAATTGAATTACTTATTCCTACTTATTCCCCTCAGAAAACCTCCATCTTTTCCGACACAAACTGATCTCCTACCATGCTAACTTTATTACCATAACTGCTAGCAAAGCCCTCCAATTCACAAAAGAACCCAATCTCATCTCCTTGCTAACTACTCACCTAAACTACTCCATACTACATCTGATTAGCACTCATCTCTGGAGACATCCATCCTAATCCAGGCCCTACCACTACAACCAATATTAATAAATCCCTATTATTTACTTCCCTAAACTCCCAAAGTATAGTAAACAAAGTCCCAAACCTTCATGCTTGGCTCACACACAATAAGCCCGATATCCTGACTATTTCAGAAACTTGGCTAAAACCACACATTAGAGACTCTGAAATAGTTCCTCCAAACTTCTCTATCATAAAAGACAGACCTCACAAAAAAGGTGGAGGAGTAGCCCTTCTATATTCTTCCTCCCTAGTAGTTACTCCCTACAATAAACCTATTCCACACTTCAACAACGCCGAACTTCTCCTGACCCTACTACAAATCAATAATCAAACACATATGCATTGCTTCTCTTTACATCCCCCCTGGGGATAATATCTCCACACTTGAACTTATCCTTTCCTGGCTATCCACTAACATTAGTAATGAAACCATAATCCTAGGAGATGTAAACATTAACTGGGCCCTTATCCAGTCTCCTACAAATTCCACGAACATCAACCTCTATAATTTCTCACAACTGATCACTTCAGTAACTTATCCTGCCAAAAACCTGTCCAATGGGAGTATACTGGACTGGATTCTAGTCTCCCATCCTCTTTCACCAACAGCGGCACTCTTCCCGACCCACTTGGTGACCACACACCCACCTTTACCTACCGGCTTCCTACTGTCCTTCAACGAACCCATAACTATATCACATTCCGTGACCAAAAAAACTTCAACCCAATAACCTTTTCAAACTCATTACAAGCAATTAATTGGAATAGTCTAAAAATACTACCTCTTGATAATGCAGTCTCATATTTCAACTCAACATTCTTAAAATTACTAGACTCCCAAGCTCCCTTACGGACAAAAAGAATAAAAACCAAATCAGCCCCATGGCTCTCCAAAACTACCCTTGCTATCATGAGACAGAGAGATAAAGTCTGGGCACGCTACCAAAAACATAAGTCAGCACCACTCCTAAACGAATATAAAATGCTCCGAAATAAAGCAAAGAAACTGATTACTTTTGATAGTCAAAACTACTTCTCAACACTCCAAAACAGTAATAAAAACAACCCTCAAAAATTCTGGAAAGGGATCTCCACTCTCCTCCACCCCAGCAAACCAGTTACTCCCACCCCAGATCCAAATGCTCCAGAATTTGATTTAGCCACACAATTTAATTCCTTCTTTATCGACTCCATCTCCAAATTGACCTCTTCATTCTCAAACACCTCTCTCTCCACTTCCACACCCTATTCCACACCCGCTAACCCCTCTTCCTCCTCTTCTACACAAACCCCATCCTCATCTCCACTACCCCAAAATTCCCCCTCTTCTGACTGCACCCTCTTCTTATTAAATCCTATACCTACATCTACTATAAAGAAACTTCTTCAGAAATTGAAACCATGTACCAATGCTCCTGACAATATCCCTTCTTACTTTCTCAGTGCAGCCGCTAAAACTCTTGCCTACCCCAATAGCATCTTAATTAACCGCTCCCTTCAAGAATGCACAGTTCCCCAAATCTGGAAACAAGCTTTTATTATACCTCTACACAAAGGGGGCAACAACAATAACATTAGCAATTTTCGTCCCATAGCCATCCTGTCCCCCATTTCTAAACTCCTTGAAAAATGTGTCCAACTTCAACTTCTTCCTCACCTCCTAGACAACCATCTCATTACCCCTACACAGCATGGTTTCAGACCTAATCATAGTACTATGACTGCCCTCCTCTCCTTCCTTGAAACTGTAAATAAAGCCCGTGACTCTGGGCAAATTGTATCCACTTTGCTTCTTGACCTCTCCAAAGCCTTCAACACTATCTCACACAACCTGCTCTTAACTAAACTTACCAAACTCCACCTATCTTCCTCCTCTCTGAATTGGTTCTCTAGTTACCTTTCAAACAGAAATCAAGCTGTAAAATGGAAAAAAGCTACCTCCTCTTTCCTTAGTACCCCCACAGGAGTGCCACAAGGCTCCATACTGGGTCCTCTTCTCTTCAATATATTTATAAATGATTTCTACAAATCAATTCCTTCCTCTAGCATCATCCAATATGCAGATGATTCTACTATCATCTGTTCTGCCTCTTCTATCACTACACTACAAAAACTTACCCAAGATGCTTTCTCTTCCACAGAGCAATGGATGCTAAGTAATCATCTAGCTCTCAATGCCACCAAGACCAAACTAATGTTATTTACTCCTTCAAAAGTTATCCCTCTTGACATAAGTACATTCTTAATTACTAGTCAAAACAACTCACCCCTTGAAATAGTATCAGAAACTAAACTACTTGGGGTCCAAATTGACAACCTACTTAAATTCAACTCCCACCTGCAAATAAACATTAAAAAAACACATCAAAAACTTGGCATGCTTTATAGACAGAAAGCCTACCTCACATCTGACACTAAAATCTCTCTCTCTACCTCCTTTCTTATCCCCTCCCTTCTCTATGGTGCCCCACTACTAACTAATCTTCAGTCCTCATTAAAAAAACAGCTTACTTCCTGCTATAACAAAATTGCAAAATTCGCCACCAGCCATAAGTCCTCTACTCACCACTGTCTCTCCCTCCATAAGCTAAAATGGCTAGAACTTCCCAATCAACTAACTTACACCCAACTAACTCTAGCCCATAAGCTTATTCTAAACCCCTTACTCTGTCCCTCCTTTTCCTCTGCCTTTAAAATGCACCTACCTAGCAGAGTTCTAAGGTCAAACAATCAAAATCTACTTGAAGTGCATAAACCTACTTATCCACCAGGAAAAAACCTTCTTTCCTTCAGCCTCGCTCACCTCTGGAACTCCCTACCACCACTCATTCGCACCACCTCAAACCACTTCACCTTAAAAAAGTCTCTCTTCTTACATCTAGCAACACAGTGGGAATGCTCTTGCTCCCACCCCACATAACTAACTCTACTAAATCTTCAATACCATATCCTACTTTATGTACCTACTAACTTTGTTCTCTAATCTCCATTAATTTGTCTCTATTACTTGTAGGTCACTTCTTAATTGTATTAACTGTTATGACTGCTATTATACATGTGATAAGTTTTGCTTTTTCCTGCCAACATAGTACCAATAACTCTGTACCTAGACTGTTAATGTAAATTGTTGAATGTATATATATTTGTTTTGGAGCTTTTCTCCCCAGGACTCCATTGAAAACGGGTTCTTTATGGCCCAATGGACTATCCTGGTAAACCAACTGCAATAAATAAATAAATAAATAAATTAATTATACAGGTTATACATGTCACATTAAAGGTGGGAAACGTTTTGAAATTATTTATTGTGGTCTCATTTTTTTTTATATCACAAAAACCTAGCATGTTAACAGGGGGTGTGTAAATTTTTTATATCAACTGTACATAAATGCTCGTACTTTGGTGCAGATTTGGACATTGATGCCAGTTCCTAAAGACAGGCAGGGGGCTGTGAAGCTGTTTATGCCATCCCCCAGGAGGTTGTAATCAGCCTTGGAGAAGTTTTTTGTTTGACAAGCTGGGGGGGGTCAAGGGAGATGGTGACTTCGAAAGTGACCACTTTATTGTGAGATCTTGTGAGATCTTACCAGGGAGGATGATGCTGTAGAAGCGCTGCAGTGGTTACACATGTTGGTTGATACCAAGTCCAAGATGTCACTTCTTGGGCGGGTATAGACTAGCTGCTCCAAGGCATTTGCACTGATAAAAATCAAGGAATCTCTGAGCATATGTGTTTTGGCATGAACAGTTTTTCTAATTTATGGTTGGGTAGTTAGTGTCGCCCAAGATCAGGGTAAAAGGTTGAATCTTGATAGATTTGAAGAGGTCCAGATAGGTGGAGTGGGCATCTTCAGTCAAATTTGGGGGCCTCTAGCTAGCTATGATTTGAGCAGGGGTCTTGTCAATGGTTAACTGCACCTGGAGTGTCTCCTGTGCATCATACTGCTTGACCAGGCTGGAGGTGTGTGGGTCTTTAATATATGCTTTCCTGAAATCTTTAAGGAAGACCTGGTATACCTGCAGCCTGTGCCAGGCTGCCACCACTGCCATGCAACTGAGAACCTAGTGAACTGACGAGATCAGAGAGCCTGATTCGGGAATGACTGGTCCCAGCTGAAAGCACAATAATATCATGAAGTGTGTCGTTAGCTTTGTGTGATGGCAGGCATCCTTGAGACCCGAGCACATCCAATTATCTTTCCACAAAAATGTTTCAACTTGCTGAGATCCAGAATGGGTCAGAGGTCCTTGTTTTTCTTTGGTACCAAAACGAAACTGGAATAGATCCCAGATCCCTGCTGCTCTGGGAGAATCAGTTCGACAAGTAGTTTTTGAATTTCTACTGCTCTTCTCTAGCAGACTGGTACATGTGGAGGGATTTTGGGGAGTGTTTTAGAGTCAACAGAATTGTATAACCTCTGGACAAAACTCAACACCCATGCATCTGAGGTGATGACCTCCCAAGCCTTTAGCTGGAGAGGCAAGTCATCCCAGACTGCCTCTAAAGTATGGTAGTCGAGCAACTCTTCGGGGTGTTAGAAGGGCCTCCCTGAGAAGTCTTATTGACAGCCCTGGAATTTATACACCACCCCTGCCAGTGCCACTGGGGCTGCATATATTAGTTGCCCCCACTGCCACTGAGGGAACCTTCACTAGGAAGGTTCTGAAAGGGTTGTTGTGCTTTATGGAAACAAGAGACATTTTCCACCCTTCTGACTCCAAGAGAAGGATCTCTGGGGGGTCAAATAATGAACTCCTGATGGGAGAGTCTCACTCCATCTTGTTCATGCCTAGCTAGCATCTGTTTAGCCTTTGGGCCAAACTGGGAAGATCCGTCAAAAGCAGCATTAACCAAAGATGCTTTAAAGCAGTCAGAAAAAATACTCAACTGTATCCAGGCATGACTGTGCATGGCAATGCTAGTGCCTGCTGCACAGGATGTCCAACTAGCCTGGTTGCAAGACAGACTCATGGAGATGTTGAATACATGCTGCAAGGTACACAACTCAACAGCTACAGGCTTCTAAGCCACTGGAGACTGCACAGTCTTAACCATTGTGGTACTTCAGCTATAAGGTCCCAATGAAACCTCGTCAAATGGATAAGACAGTTTAGTGCACACAAAGCAAATGTGATTGAAGCATTCGTGTGCTTTCCCAAATGGTTAAAGGCCCGAGACTCCTGGTTGGGCAGCTGGACTAAAACACTATCCTCAGAGATGAACATTTTATTGCCAGATGCAATCACAATAGCACCCACAGCTGGACCCCTACACTCTAGTGGGGTCTGTCCTTGGAGGGAGGTGGTCATCATTCTATCTGGTTTCCTGCAGATAGATTCCACATGGGGTTCGCTCCAGGCCCTTTAACATCATGGCTATAAGAGTGTCTGGAGTGGGGATGATGCAGGATGTGGATGGGCCTCCAGAAACGGACTTATCTTGGAAAAAAGCTTCTATGATCCATTCCCCACACTGCTTCAAAGGAGTCAATGCATGGGGAATGAGAGCGCCCTCTTCATCGTGGTTAGTGCCCTCTATAGGGGATTAATTTGGGGAATCAAGTGCTTCCTCTTGAACTTGCTCTTATGCACCTCCCCAGTAGGGCAAAGAGGAGATGACATGGAAGAAATGGGGGGTCCTGAAGCAGGGGAACCTGGGGACCCATGTGTGGGCTGACCTGAAATCCACTGATGCAGTTCTGCACAAAGTATGGGGAGGTGTACTATATCAACCCAAAACAACCACCACCTCTCTGGCCTAGTCTCCAAACTGTAAAACCTCAGCTGACCCTCTAATATACTGATTCCTAATTCTGTCCATCCTCCTCACATCCAATGTAAATCTTAAAATCTTTAACCATGCCACCTCCATCTCAGACTCGTGTCTTTTCATTAATGCCACTGTCTCCAACCCATATAACATAGCCGGCCTCACTACCCTCTTACAGACCTTCCCTTTCACTCTTACTGCTACCAGTCTGTCACAAATCACCCCTGACAATTTTCCACCCACTCCAGTATTTAAACTCATCCACCTTTGCCTACCAGGGTCTTTCCCCAACCCATTCCCTACTCTCACTACAGATCACAATGTCATCCGCAAACATCATAGTCCATGGGGACTCCTGTCTCTCTTCTGCCAACCTGTCCATCACCATTGCAAATAAAGGGCTCAGAATTGATCCTTGATGTAATCCCACCTTCATGTTGAATGTATTCGTCACTCCTACTGCAGACCTCACCACTGTCGCACTACTTTCATACATTGCCTATACCACTCTTACATACTTCTCTGCCACTGCCGATGTCCTCATGCAATACTACAACTCCTCTTTAGGCACCCTGTAATATGCTTTAAGTCCACAAAGACACAATCACAATGCAACTCTTTCTGACCCTCTCTATACTTCTCCATCAACACCCTCAGAGCAAACATCACATTCGTAGTGCTGTTTTCCCTGCATGAAACCATACTTCTGCTCACTAATAGTCACCGCCCTTCTTAACCTAGCTTCCACTACTCTTTCCTATAACTTCATACGGTGACATTCATTTTATCCCTCTGTAGTTACTACAGCTCTGCACATCACCCTTATTCTAAAAAAATCGATAGCCAAACACTTTTCCACTCCTCAGGCATCCTGTCACTTTCCAAGATTTCATTAAACAATCTGGTTAAAAACTCCACTGCCATCTCTCCTAGACACCTCCATGCTTCCACACGCATGTCATCTGCGCCAACAGCCTTTCCATTCTTCGTCTTCATAGCTGTCCTTACTTCTTGCTTTATTATATATATATATCTATCGTATACATACTCGTATAGTAGAGTGATTGTGTGGTGGATGGTGCGTGCCTGTGTGTATGTGTGTGTGTGTGTGTGTGTGTGTGTGTGTGTGTGTGTGCGCTTGTGTGGTGGATGGTGTGTATGTAGTAAAACCATGAAATTCAAAACTTCCAGTATTCGAGGTTTAGTTTTCGTTGTTTTGTAGATTCCACTTCGTGGGTTCAAGATACTGAAATTCGAGATTTCAGTATTTCGAGCTTCTGAAGTGAATATATATATATATATATATATATATATATATATATATATATATACACACATATATATATATATATATATATATATATATATATACACACACACACACACCACATACATATATATATATATATACATACATATATATATATATATATGGTTCCCGTTCAGAAGCCTGAAACATCATAAGCCTGAAAATCAAAATCCTGAAACCAAAAGCCTGAAAATTCAGAATCCTGAAAACTCAAAATCCTGAAAGCCCAAAATCCTGAAAGCCCAAAATCCTGAAAGCCCAAAATCCTGAAAACACAAAATAGACATACTGATGTCATTGTGGCTTTGCTATTGTTAGCCCTGTGGTGTTAGGTCATGCGTTGGGGTCAGGTAAGTGTGCGGGTGGTTTTATTTTAGGGTTAGGGCGGTTTAAGTGAGTTAGGGTTAGGCAGGTTAGGCATGTATGCAATAGTGACAAATATTGGGGTTAGGCGGTTTAAGTGAGTTAGGGTTAGGGCCGGTCAGGTGAGTGTGCGATAGTGACGGACCTTAGGGTTAGGGTTAGGGTCAGGGTCAGTTGGTAGATATTAGTGTCTTTATAGTGACATATTAGCATTATTTGTGTTTTCAGGATTTTGAGTTTGAGGATTTTGGTCTTTCAGGATTTTGGGCTTTCAGGATTTTGAGTTTTCAGGATTCTGAATTTTCAGGCTTTTGGTTTCAGGATTTTGATTTTCAGGCTTATGATGTTTCAGGCTTCTGAATGGGAACCATATATATATATATATATATATATATATATATATATATATATATACAACATACATACACACAAAGATACAGGACAGACATCTAAAAAGCCTAAAAATCTAAATACACACCAACACACAAATTGCTTTTTTAACCTCAAGCTGCAACGATTAAAGGTAGTAATCTCAAATTACGGAAAAAACACTAATAGCAAAAACGCAAAACTATCCGGAAAAAACTACACCTAACACACACTTGTCTTACAGAATTCTTATCAGGGTAGAGGGGAAAATAACACTTTTTCAAAAGGCATTCCAAAAAAAGAAGACTTAGCTCTGCTGACCACAATTCTCACACAATGGAGGCTAACTAGATCTGGGAAGAGGTTATAGCAGGGTTTATTGGGCTGAAAAGCAGAAGTATTTGGACTGAAGATTCTAAAAAGGCCTGTGCCAGATCAGAATCAGATCCGATAAACAGGTTGAGACCAGACAGAAGACATTGGATCAAATCTTTATGAAAAAAGGTAAAAAAAAGGTAATTCCTTAATGAGGCACTTAACTGGTCATGCCTTGGCAGTGACAGCAGCACAATGACACTGTATTCAGTCAGATGTTAGCAAAGTTCCTGTGTTCAGACTGGTGGCAAGATGGTCGGAGAATTCTATGTCCATATGTCTGCAGGCTAAGGTCACAGACCAGACATAGCAGCATCAAGGTTTTATGGCTTTGGTAACCCAGTTGGATGTCATGTTACCCCTTAGAAAGATAATCCATAAATATAAAAATATTGCAACAGTTACCCAAGGAAGGATATCAGCAGATACTGCATAGTAGTAATCAATGACAAATATGGTACATAGCCATGTGAATTGTGGCCTAGTTCTTGTACTGACATTAAGTGGTTACTGATGTCAAGGGAAGGTACAGTTCTTGGTCAGACAGTGTGGTATACGTGGCAAAGTGTCTTAAGAGTTGACATATGTGTGGGGGTGGGTGGACGTGGAGACTGCTGCAATGAAAGTATAAGCATACAGCAAAACAGCACCAATAAGCTATATAAAAACTTTTCTCTTGAATGTACGAATTTCAAAAGGTTTGCCTTTTGTGGTTGGAAGGTGGAGTCCAAGACACTATTTTGGAAAAAAAACTGCTGGGGAGTTGAATTTGTATACAGACTACCTCTCTAGCTTGGATATGGCTCCTTAACATCAAAAGTGTCAAGTAATATTTAAAAAAAAATTAGCCACTTGGCTTGGACATGCTGCCTTTCTTGGTACCTTAAATATGTACAAATATACCCATGCACAAATACTTTAAATAAAACTGTTGTATTCTAGAATTGTTTTTACATGCTCATTTTACCTAATTTCTAAATGAAAAATGGGAACTACTCAATATTTGGAGATGTATGTAAACTGATTTTTTTAATGGAACATCTTGATTTAAATGAAATACGACTTTTACTACTACATAAATGCAAATGTCTGCCAGTGTTGCAAGTCATTTCTAATGAAATGTGGTTCACCTGTGCAAGAACTGCCAAAATGGCTAGTTTTAATGTAGCTTGGTCTGAGGTCTACAGCCATGAAAGTTTTTTTTTTTCCATTCCTCAAGTAATTATTCTAGATAGTCTGGGCGAGATATTCTGTTTATACCATTCTGATACAGTACTCATACAGATATGACAACTGATCAGACCAAGGCTGGCTGAAGTTTAGGCCTTGCAGAAGAACATGTCCATAATTCTAAATAAGAAAATCTGCTGGAAAGGCAGAACAGGAACCACAAAGCAAATCAAACCACAATGCTTTAACGAATAGAACTAATATCGCTTTTGTCCCCAGAGAGATTTTTTCAAATAGATATTAAAGTTGTTCTATTCGCTAAAGAATTGTGGTTTGATTTGCCTTGTGGTTCTTGTTCTACTTGTGCAGCAGATTTTCTTTAGTGGTTGGTTTTGCCGCTTCATCTTGTGGGAATTTTTTGTGTGTGTCTATAATTCTGTTCTTCCTCCAACAGAGAAACACAAACTTCGCACAGCTCTGTACTCTAATCACCAAAGGGTCTGCCACCAGATTATTAATACATATGCTGGCACTGGTCCAGTACCCTGCAAAACCATTCTGAGGGAAAAATATTGAAAATATTGCTCTAGAACGTGATTGATAATCTCCCCCCTCAATAGCCAGAAAGACAGAAGAGGGTTCTGGATCTTCTATACCCAAGAGTGCATAACATTTTTGGACTGCAGAGGGCTCATACCCCCATTCACTTAAATGCCTCCTTAATATTTTTCATACCTTCTCCTAAAGATATATCCTCCAGGGACAGGAATTATATCATTGTCATTACTGCAGCCTAAGGAAGAATGCATCAGGTCTTACTAAACATCTACCTCTTCTACGTTTAAAGTCAAGGGACACTCTTGGAAGAGAGTTGTTTTACATTTCTTTTTGTGTCCTGAACTATATATGGCTGCGACAGACATCTAATATTATGAATTCCTTTTCTAATTCCTTCTCTGTAAGCTTTTTATAGCTGAAAGTCCAAGATGTCTGTAGCATGGGCATTACATCTTGAATGGTCAGACCTCAGCTGTATATCAGACCAAAGGCATACCCAGACTTAAGGTCAGAGGTTGAACCCTGCACATATGTACCAACTAAACATTGTAGGCAATGTCAGCTGCTTGCAGAAGTGGAGAGAAGGGAATCTGGCAATTTTCAAAGCCAAGCCTATATTCTCGATGAACATCCACTGACTGGCATCTGGCTGTTGCAGAGTAAGTTGCTAGGCCTGGTAGGCTTGATTCTCTATTGCCATTCCACTAGCCACCCCCACAAAGGACAAGACTGGGAACAATCTACATTAATAACTTGTTCCAGAATCATCATAGTTAACACTAATAGTCTCCTCAAATCACCATAAGATTTGCTGGGATGCTACAGCCTCACAAATACTAAACGTTCTCTAACCATGAACTTCTTAGGTTTTTCCATTTTTTTTAAATATCCTCCTGCATGACTGAGCCTAAATCTTCCTCTACCTGAGCCAGGAGGAATCCCAGTATCAGGCAATGGCCCTATGGGCCATTCACACTTGCCTAAAATCCCCATTCAGCTCATGACCTCCATGGCAAGGGTCAGATGGGTAAGGAATGCGATAGCTTGCTGGTCCTGCAGGGTGGTCTACCCTCTCTCCAGCAGACAACTCCCCACCCCTGTAGCAGTACTTTTGAGCTATGTCACTGTTGCCCTCTGAGAAGCATGCCTCCGCATACTGAATTTCCTTTGGCTTACTGTGCCTCAGACAGAACAGGCTCACTAGGCTCGACTTGCATGGGTTGAACACTTAGTGCTCCCAACTAGGTGTCACCTATGTGCCTCAGACAGAACAGGCTCACTAGGCTCGACTTGCATGGGTTGAACACTTAGTGCTCCCAACTAGGTGTCACCTATGTAATTAGCCAGAGTTGCATCCCTCTCCCCAGAATGAGCAGAGTGCAACAGCTGCTCACTAGTTCCCTCTCTACCACCAATAGGTGTCTGAACAGCTTTTTGAACTCTGGTCACCTGCAACATAGTCAGGATTTTCTTTTTACGGCATGTAACAGAGTAGGTCATTCTATTTCTTGGTGCTTATGTCAATGCTTGGGGGACTGTCAATTTATTTTCTAGACCCCTAAGGGAATTCAGCACATACTGCTTGCCTAGCATGTAGCAGCCAGGTGTCCATTTAGCCAGTACAAAGAGTTTAATGTGCTCTATGAAAGATTTCAGTTTTTATTCATTGTAAGTAAAGTGATCATGTTAAACATTTCATAATATAGCGTCTATTACACTGTGGTCGTCTCCCATGCACAGATAACACAGTAAGAGGTAATCGCATTGCAGAAAACTTCAGTACATCTGCTGAGCACATTTTCTGAAGTCATCACAGGTTACCCAAACAGCTACAAAATACATATCAGAAGGATGCAGAAAATTAACACAATATAGGTGCCAAATGCTTAATACTACTTATTGCTAGGGTAATGGAAAATTTTAGTTTTCATCAGTCTCGATACAAAATCAAGTACTGTTTTATACACTATTACCAAGTTATGCAAGTTTAATTGATCTTATGGCAAGCTTAAAAAGATAGAAATGATTAAAGTACAGGACATGCAAAGTACAGTTTTGTACCTACCATAAATGTAGATGTTCGAGGATCCACATTGCTGCAGTCATAACCTGTGGGTAGTCCGCTGTCCTCGGTCGGTCCGAATACCAAAGAGTTAGGCTGGCGGTCATGGCGCCCGGAGCTGACGTCAGTACGTAGTAGTACTTAAGCGCATGACCAACGCCATATCCTCAGTCTTTCTTGCCCCAGATGTCAGAAGGCCTTAAAAAAGAAAGGCCAGAGCCAAAATAGTAAATACCCAACAACCACGAGTGAGAAAATAACAATTATCCCAAAGGAACAACAGCAACCCCAAACTATAGAGGGGAAGGAGGGAGGGAAAATAGGACTGCAGCAATGTGGATCCTCGAACATCTACATTTATGGTAGGTACAAAACTGTACTATGTTCTTCGTCTCACATTGCTGCAGTCATAACCTGTGGGTAGAATCCCAAAGCAAAGGAAAAGGGAGGCTGGCAAACTAAAAAGCATTAGGAGCTGCTAACATGCCCTGTAAAACTGCAGTGGCAAACCCAGCCCTAGACTTGGAATAAAGAGGGAGATGGTAATACTTAGTAAAAGTGTGAACTGAACTCCAAGTAGCTGCCTCCAAAATATCCTTAGTAGCTACCCCCCTCAAAAAGGCAGTAGATGTGGCAGTAGCCCTAGTGGAATGAGGTCTGATCCCAGCAGGAACATTCTTCCCATGATGAGAATAACAAAAAGCAATACAATGACCAATCCACTTGGAAATAGTTTGCTTTGAAACAGCTTTCCCTTGTGAACCCAGAGCAAAAGAAATAAATAACTGTTGAGTCTGCCTGAACCCTTTAGTTCTGCTCAAATAATAACGTAGCTGCCTGTGAATGTCCAAAGAATGCAAGACTTTTTCCCCCTTATTTTGGGGGTCAGCATAAAAAGTAGGCAAATGAATGGACTGGTTCAAAGCCACATTAGAAATCACTTTAGGCATAAAAGAAGGGTTAGTACGCAAAGACACCTCATCCTTATGGAATACCAGAAAAGGTTCAACTGCCATGAGTGCCTGCAATTCAGAGACCCTCCTAGCAGAGGTAATGGCCAACAAAAAAGCAGTTTTCCAAGACAAAAACTTCAGCTCAGACGTAGCTGCAGGTTCGAAAGGAGGTAAAGTAAGCTTCTCCAACACAAAAGTGAGATCCCAGGAAGGAGTAGGAGCTCTACGTGGGGGTCTTATATTTTTTGCCCCTCTAAGAAATTGCTTAAACAAAGGGTGAGAAAATAAAGGAGGGTCACAATCATAGTGAGCAGAAATGGCTGCAGCATGAACCTTCACAGAGGAAAATGACAAACCCTTGTCTAGTAATTCAGTAAGGTACTGTAGTGAAAAACTCAAATTAGGTACTGAGACATCAAAGCCCTTTGCTGTGCTCCAAAGAAAAAATCTCCTCCATTTATCAGCATAAACTTTTCTAGTACTGGGCCGCCTGGCTTCCAAAATGACATCTAAAACCTGTTGAGGAAGCTGAGACCCCACAGGCTCTAAAACAGAATACGCCAGGCTGTTAGATGCAGGGACTGCACCCTGACATTGAGCAAATGATTGCTTGACTGGGACAACAAGTGAGGAATCTGTGGCAAAGGCCAAGGAGGCTCCTGAATTAAACTCCTCAGCAGAGGATACCAGTGCTGACGTGGCCAATCTGGAGCTATTACAATCATGCAAGGCTTTTCCCGCCTGACTTTCAAGAGTACCTTGGGAAGGAGAGGCAGAGGAGGGAAAGCATAGACGTGAAGGTTGTTCCAACTGAAAGATAGAGCATCCACTTTCCAAGCTTTTGAGTGAAACATCTTTGTGCAAAATTTTGGTAGTTGGAAATTTAGTGGAGAAGCGAACAGATCTAGGTCTGGAGTTCCCCAAGCCACTGTCAACTGTTGGAATACCCGAGGATCCAACTTCCACTCGTGGGGGTCCACAATTTGTCTGCTCAATATATCTGCTAGGGAGTTCTGTGCTCCTGGCAGAAACTGTGCTTGAAGAGTGATGTGCAAACTCAGAGCAGTCTCCCACAATATCATTGCTTGTCTGCAAAGAGGGTAAGAATGGGTTCCCCCCTGCTTGTTGATGTACCACATGACTGTTGTGTTGTCTGTTCGAATCAACACCTGTCCTGGTTGAAGTAGGTCCTTGAAGGCCATCAGGGCAAATTGCACTGCTAACATCTCCTTCATGTTGATATGCAAATGTTGTAGTCTGGGAGGCCACGTGTCTTGAATCCATTTCCCATTGAAGTGTGCTCCCAAAGCCAAGTCCGAGGCATCCGTCATTATGATCTGACTCGCCTCTGGTCGGGTCACAGAGAGTCCCTTGTTTAGGTGACATTCCTGCACCCACCACAAGAATTCCTTCTGGATGCAAGGTATTATCCGAATGACAGTGTCCAAATCGTGGCAGTGTTGAGTCCATACACTTTTGAGATACCATTGTAGCTTCCTCATATGCAGTCTGGCATTGGGAAGTACTAGAATGCAAGATGCCATGAACCCCAAGGCTTGAAGGACTGTCCTTGCAGTGAGCCTGGACAGTACTGATAACTGCTGGAAGTATAGGTGAAGAGTTCTTTGTTTGTCCGGGGTCAGAAAAGCCATCTGAGAAGCTGTATTCAGTCTCACACCCAGAAAGCACATGTCCTGAGAGGGTACTAGACTGGACTTTATTTCGTTCACAGAATACCCTAGGCACCTTAAAACTGCCATTACATACTGTAGATGTTGAAGTAACTTGCCTTTGTCTTGAGCAAGAATCAGGCAATCGTCCAGATAAGGATAAATTTGTATTCCCCTCTGTCTGAAGAAAGCTATTACAGGAGCCAGAACTTTTGTGAACACCCTGGGTGCAGTAGATAAACCAAAGGGCAATGCAGAGAACTGATAATGAGAAGTACCAGCCCGAAACCGCAGGAATCTCCTGCAGCTGGGCCTGATAGGAATGTGAAGATAGGCCTCTGAGATCCAGGGTTACCATCCAGTGATCTTTGCCTAGCATAGGCAGAAGTTGTTGTAATGTTAACATCTTGAACTTTGGAATGTCTAGGTAGGTATTGAGAATGGACAAATCCAGAATTGGCCTCCAAGTGTTTCCTTTCTTTGGCACTAGGAATAGACGGGAATAAAACCCTAGGCCTACTTCTGACAGAGGGTACCACCTGGATTGCTCCCATCTGTAAAAGCAAAGAAATTTGCTCCCGAGCCTCCAGCCTTTGCTGAGGAGGCACATCCGGCATGCCTTTGAAAGGAGGAAAAGTGTGAAAATAAAACTTGTAACCTTGATTTATTATTTCCAACACCCATTTGTCCTGGGTGACCAAATGCCAGTTTTGTTTGAAAAGTGCCAACTTTCCTCCTAGAGGAGCTGCCAGAGAAGAAGGATCTGGCAGCTGAAGATACAGGTCATTGGGTCTGTTTACGAAAAGGCTGACCCCTGCCCCTCACCAGAAGACTGTGCAGGAGAACTCCAAGTCCTAGGTCTGAAAGAACCCTGAGCGTGAACCCTGCCTCTACCACATCTAGACCTGCCCTTAGACTGAAAATCCGAAGAAGGGTAGGACCATCCTCTAGCAGGCCAATTCCTGCTAAACTTAGGGGGCTGCACCTGCAAAAAATCCTTGACCGTCTGCATAGACTTAGCTTTATCTTCCATCTTTTTCAAAACTGACTCCACAGGAGAACCAAAAAGAACTTCAGATTGAAGAGGAGCATCCAAAATCTGAGCTTTAACATGCTCTGACAAATTTTGATCCTTAAGCCAGGCATGTCTATGAATAACTGAACCAGTAGCAGCCACCCTGGATGAAGCCTGAAGAGCATCAAAACCACACTGCAAAGAATGTTTTCCAACTTGATCTGAAGCATGAACCAACTCCTGCAATTCCTTACACTCTATACCCTCAAATAAAGCATCCACCTTAGATTTCAATTGGCCTAACAAAAAGTTCTGATACTTCAGCATATGAAACTGGCAATTTAAAGCCCTCATAGCTAACGTAGAAGAGGTGTACACTTTTTCCCCCACCTATCCAACGCTCTAGAATCTTTATCCAAAGGAACTGGATTCTTAACCACAGAAGCCCTGACACCCTTCGGCCCTTGAATAATAGTTTCCGGGTCAGCTCTAGGACTCTTATACAAATATTTATGTGCTTCTGGAACTCTAATACCTGTCTGGCTTGACAGGGGTGGGGGGTAAAGAATCAGGATTAAGTGAAGCTTCAGAAAAAACATCCTGAACAACATCTAAGACAAGGGGAATAGCCAAAGGCCTATGTTGTGGCAAAAACAAAAATTCCCTAAGCCTTTTTCGAGAATATGAAAAATCCTGACCTTCCCACTTGAAATGTTCCCTCATGGAATGTAAAGTTTCAGAAAAGGAAAAATCCTCTGGAGGAGAAGCAGAAGGACAGGAATCCTCTGCATCCAAATCTGAATAGGGAGGGAAATCCTGAATATCCTCAGCCGAGGACTCACAGTAGTCTGAAGAATGCTCCATTCCCTCTAAATCTGTCTCCACCCTAGGCCTCTTCTCTGGGGGGGGGCATAGAACCCCTGATCAAAGTAATCAAATCCTCTGCCATTTTCAACATATGTTTTTTAGGAACAGAAGCTGAAGAACTAGGGCTATGGCCAGTACCAGTAAGGCCAGGTTTAGCCTTAGCATGGCCTTTAGCCACTGAGGTAGAAGGCCTAATAACCTTTTGTAAGGATGGAACTACAGAAACCTGAGAAGCACCCTTGGCCTGGCCTAACTCCTGAGAGGCCAACTCCTGCAAAAGTAAAGGTTCCCCCTGGGATTCAGCCGAGACCTCGGCCGGATCCACAGCTTCAACCGTAGGTTCCATAGAACCGGCGTCCGCAACTGATGACTCATCCGGTTTAGACCTTAAAGATTTATCTTTACGCTTTTCAGCGGTAGCGGGCGTCGGAGGATCCGATGGCATGTTATAGTTACACCGCTTACAGAAAACAAGCCTGGCACAGTCTAATCTTCGTTTAATGGTGCGCTTATTAAACCTAGCGCAAAAGCGACACCCGACTACGTCGTGTTCAGGCCCCAAGCAAGGAATACAGAGAGAATGATAGTCCCTATGAGGTATCTGTTTTCCACAAGAAATACAATTATTAACTTTTTCTGACATCCGGATTAACTGAGGCAAGAAAAGACAAAAATTTTCCCCAACGGGGTACTTAGCCCAACTTGGTCTTCGGTCTGAAACTCAATTGAAAATTTCAGAACGCCGAACGGCACTTGCAAACGCTGCTTTGGACCACGCGGCAAGAAAGACTGAGGATATGGCGTCGGTCATGCGCTTAAGTACTACTACGTACTGACGTCGGCTCCGGGCGCCATGACCGACGCCAGCCTAACTCTTTGGTATTCGGGCCGACCGAGGACAGCGGACTACCCACAGGTTATGACTGCAGCAATGTGAGATGAAGAACATCTTAAGATTTAAACATTTTTTTCAGATGCAATGACATACAGGCACCGTAGTAAAATACAAATTGAATGCAACAAAATTACCAGTTTTAGGAATTATTTGACACCATGCATTAATTTATGAATTCCTTTTTATTTATAAAACTATTACATTCTAATTATAATTTTCTGAACAAGAAGCAAGCAAATAATTTTTGATGAACCCATACTTAGTTGTGGCCCAGAAAAAAAATCTCTTCTGGATAACTGTACACTTTTACATTACAGTGTAACCTTACATGGCAACTATATTCACACCTGTGGAAAATGCACGACAAGGTACATGAACAGTTGTAAATATGAAACTTTTTTTTGCTCAGTGCTTGACTAGGATGTTTACAGCTCCTGAAGATATAGTTTAAGGTTCATTCTGTACTACATCTACTGGAATTTGTACAAATGGCATAACTACTACCTAGTAATCTACATAATAAATACAAGCTGCCCACACTTTTTTATACATATTTTATACAAAATACTTCCCATTTTGTCAAAAGTCTTCAGCTTTCTAGCTGTCCAGCTTATAACTGACTTGCCAAACTTCAGACAGTATGGAAGACCATTTATTTCAGAGGCACAAACTTAAGACAATGCAAGTAACTGATTTCTCAAGCTTAGAAAGTAGCCTTGAATCTCAAGGGACATCAAATCATTCCTTCTGTATTGCCAGAAAGGCTGAAGTCTGCTTGTGGCCATATGCCATCACTTTGAATGCACTACTGCAAGTATCACAGCATTTGGTCCAAGATGAAATTTAGAATCCTTATGATGCCTGTGACGCCCCTGCACTAGCCCAGTAATCAAGGAGCCTCAATCCTCACCACTAACAGTGAGGGACATGCACATTGGGAGGATAAGTACACACAGTAAAGTGCAATTTCCCTTAAGAGCACAAAGATCAGTCTGGGGCTGGTTTCTCCCTCTCCAAATCCCCAATAAGACTCCCCAATGACACAGCTATAGGGTTCAAATCTCAGCAGAGTATTCAAGCCAAAACCTCCAGCACCCTCTCTGTCCAACCAGTGCTGTGTGTCCCTGCCCAAGTAGCTGACCCACAGACACTTTAAAATTTGGTTTATATACAAACACACAGACACTCCTGTGGAGGACTGGCACAGATTTGCTAGCTATGCCCCCTTCTACCCAGGCTATAAGCTAGTTATCAATGCTACCAAGCACTACTTAGCTACTACAAAGGCCGTTACCAAAGGGTGCCCAATCTTACTGTGTAATGTTACCATTATCTAAATGGTAAGTGTGCCCAAGACTAAGGCTATTTAGAAGTGGCCAATACAGTGACACCAAATACATATGCAAGACCTCAAAGAGCTTAAATATCTCTACACAAACCAGCTACAATTAAAAGGTTTAAATACATTTAATAAAAATAATAAAAGCACAAGACAATACTCAATACAGTTCAGAATCGCAGGAAATATTTTAAAACAATGCAGGACAGTCTCACAAATGCAGAAAACATCTAGACTAATCTTGCTATATTCCTTCCCATCTCTAAGAAATGCTATGATCCAAGTCTTACAGAGAAGACCAATACAGATGAGAAGTGCTGAATAGATGCCTTCAGGTCCAAGATGAGATATAAAATGCACAGACTCTCTCTGAGATGGTTCTTAAATTAATAAACATTTCTGCTGGGTCATCTCCAACTAAACATTCTTGTCCACTCTGCTTTTAGTTTCCAGGACAAAGGGAACTTAATATAACACCTCTGTGTCAAGAATACTTCTCTTAGAAACTTGACCGGAACTGGAAATCATAAAAAACTGTGTGTACTTATCCTCCCAATGTGCATGTCCCTCACTGTTAGTGGTGAGGATTGAGGCTCCTTGATTACTGTTCATAGGCGTGTACCAGGTTAACGGCCCTGGAGCCTTACACGCCTAGCCTGTAGAAGTGTCCTGGCATCTTGTCGCCCATTAGTTCCCAGAGCCTCCATGAAGTAGAGCCACTGGACTGATCCCTGGGGTGAATTATCTATTTCCAATCCACTCGTCAAGATTTCTCTTGAAGAGGGCCAGTGAGGCACCCTGCTTGACATGCATGGGGATCTATTCTATAGCATAGAAACTGGGTAATAAACCTGTTCCTCCAGCATGTTCTGTTGATTGTGGTAATGAGGTTGAGATCTCTGGAGTGTGGTGTGGAGGTAGTGGGATTTCTTTAGATGTAGCATTTCTAACAGAGCAGGGTCAGACATGGCCCTGTAAGTCAAGCAGAGATCGCCTCTTAGTAGACGATATGAGACAGAGAATAGCTGGAGTTTTTTTTAATCTGTCCATATAGGACATGTGTTAAAGGCCCAGGATCCTCTTTGTGAGCTACTTTTGTGGCCTTTCCAGCTGTTGCAGGTGTCTGAGGTTCATGCCAAATGGGGCATTATACTCGATTGGTCTAATGAGGGAGAAGTAGAGTGAGATGACCTCTCTCTTCCTGGATGCAAAACCCTTGGTAATGAGATGTGCTACATAAGACTTCTGACCACCGTGGCAATGTGGTGGTCGAAGGAAAGGTTGCAGGCAACTTGTGTCCCCAAATCTCTTACAAAGCTTTCAGTGGGCTCCCATCAATGCGGTAATTTGTAGGGACTGAGTTTTCCCCACAGGTGATGACGACGCATTTTTTGGCATTAAGTTTAAGGTCATGTTTTAGACACCAGTCATTGGTCTCAGTGAGGCCTTTCTGTAAGATGTCTACATCACTTGGGCAGTTAATGGCTCTTAGCTTGCAGTCGTCTGCGAACTTGGTCAACCAGAGTCCTCCTGTGTTGGCCTGGACTTCTGAGAAGTAGATGCCAAACAGGAGAGGTCCCAGGACCGATCCCTGTGGGACTCCACTCATGACTAGTTGGCAATCCAACTTGGAGTCTGCAATATTCACAATGAAGGTTCCATCTGTGAGTCAGTTGCAACCCACCTAGTGATACAAGGGTTGATGCCTAGTTTGGTGAGTCTACCAATAATACCAGAGTGGGGAATGGTATCAAAGGACTTAGTCAGATACAGGTATGTATTTCAAAGTGATTTCCACAAGATGCCGACAAACCTATTATATGCAATTGGAACTGTCACAGTACTTTAAGGATTTGCACCATATTTACAATCAGATTATTCAATTCTTTTATCTTAATATGTTTTTCATATAAAACATTTTTATAAGGTGTATTGAAAATGATTTGTTATGACAAACTTTCAGATTTAGATTTTAGATTGTTAATATAAACAAAAGGCCTTGTAACTGGTGATAAATATTCATTTTGTTACACAAAATCAAAGATGTATATTCATGAGGTAAAAGAAGGCTGAATTGGGAAAAAGGTGGAGTTTTACTTTGAAAGAACGAATATTGAAATATTTAAATAAGGAGATTTATACCAACACAATTGGTTTTTTTAAACTTTGGGAATTGTGCTCATTGATTTTAATTAATTGATGATTATATAAGTATGGGAAATTATATGGCACTGGTCATCTGATGAAGTCGAATTTTGTATGACAAAACGCATTCATATGTTTCAAGGCGTTTATGGTGTTTTGGTGCTTGGCGTTTGCAGCTTAAATGATTTGACAATATTTCTATATCTCCGCTCCGTTTTTCCAGGCACCTTGTTGGATTATTGGTAGATTCGGTGCTGGTTCTGCTTTATTTCGTCAGATAGAGATATGCTGTATGGACTGCCTTGTCCTCATCCACAGCCTCGTTTGACTGACTCAAAGATGTCAACCAGGTTGAGCAGGCATGATCTACCTTTCACAAAACCATACTGCATAGGATCTAGAGTTTGGAGATTCCCTATATCCTTGTTAATTAGGTCCATGATGATGCGCTCCATAGCATTACATATCAGGCTCTTCAAGCTAATGGGGCAGTAGTTCCCAGAGTCAGTAATCACCCCTCCTTTATGTAGAGGGATGACTGTGGGAGTGTACCATTCATTAGGGACAAAGCCAGAGGTGAAGCTGTGATTGCGCAGGGCACAGGTGTGGTGCCAGTTCACTTTGTAGTTCATTGAGAACACAGCCAGGGATGTAGTTTGGTCCCATGGAAGCTGTATTCTTGGCCTTGGACAAAGCAGCTTTACCTGTGCTGCATTAATGCTGGGTGCATGGAATTCTTCCGGTATTGTGATTGGTCCTTTAGGGGGAGAGGGGTAAAAACTGGTACAGAATCTGTCAGCCAGTATATTGGCAATGTGTGTTGGCTCAGTATAGGAGGTACCATTTGTGCAGTAACTCAGAGCAAATATGGGTTATTGCTGTGGAGGTTCTTGATATAACTATAGAAGGCTTTGTGGTTTAGTGTCTGCCGTAATTTTGTCTTCATAGTCTTTAGAGGTTTTGATGAGGGACCTCAACTTTTTGTTGAGGCTAATAAAGGGAGGTTTTCCAGTCTTGGGACCTCAGCTTTCTCTGTAACAGTTTCTTCCTTCTGTTGTAGAGTTTATTGATGGCTGGGGGACCACCAGATTGGCTTCCTTTTTTTTGGAGGAGTGTCTCGGTTCTGTTGGGTATGGCTAGTTCCATGCATTTATGTATGCGTTCGTACAGGGCATTGGTACAGTGTACAGGTGGTTAAACACCTTTATACCTGAAACCTACTATTACCTCTGTT
Source organism: Protopterus annectens (assembly GCF_019279795.1). Taxonomy (NCBI): domain Eukaryota; kingdom Metazoa; phylum Chordata; order Ceratodontiformes; family Protopteridae; genus Protopterus; species Protopterus annectens. The sequence continues at coordinate 1,366,808,300 of NC_056729.1, forward strand.
TCCAGACAACAGGAAAGCCTACAACTCTAGACACTGTTTGCTATGAGCTGAAACAGAGATAAGTCCATTTTCATTTTCTTAGTTTATAAGTTAACTCTATATATTCCAGCCTTTACATCAACTGACACTTTTGCATAGGCATGTAGTTTATACACATTTCTGCTCTTTTTCAGCAGGGTGTACTGTGGTTACAATATTGAAGCTCAGTAGAGAACATATCGTTTTCTTACATTTCTAAAGCAAGCATACACATCAAATTACTATTCTCAAATGACAGAATTATTTACAAAATTCTAGCTGGCTGGGCTGGCAGCCTTCACAATTCTCCCCCATTTGAAAACAAGCAAATTTTTCAAGTGATCCTTGAAAAACATTGCTTGAAATGATTGAGTATCTAGGAATACCTTACCCCATTTCCTTGTCTTGAGAGCCCATCTGCGTTGGCATTGCTAACCCCACTGCGGTGCTGCAGTGACATATCATATGCTTGCAATCCTAGGCCCCACCTTAGTAACTTAGCATTTTCCTGGCTGGCTCAATGAAGCCATGTTGAGGGATGGTGGTCTGTAACTACAGTGTATTTTCTTCCATACAAATAAGGCTGAAGTTTCTGCAGTGCTCACTCTATGGCTAGACATTCCTTTTCTACAACTGCATAGCATTCCTCCCTGGGTTGGAGCCTACGACTGAGGTAAACCACTGGGTGTTCTTCTAACTCTGAAGAAAACTGGCTAAGTGCAGCCTCCACCCTATGGTTTGAAGCATCCACCTGCACAACAAATTCTTTGCTGTAATCTGGACTGGCTAACACAAGGGGTCCCCTTCCCAAAGCTCCTTTACGTTTCTGGAATGCCTGTTCACATGCCGGGGTCCACACCATCTTATCTGGCCTGTTTTTCCTCGTCAGGTCTGTGAGGGGAGCAGCTGTTACTATAACTGGGGATGAATCTTCTGTAGTACCCTGCTGTACCTAAAAATGCCCTCGCCTGATTTTTGGTAACAAGTCAAGGCCATATCTGAACGGCTTCCACTTTGTTTAGTTCTGGCCTGATCTTACCACTCCTGACTCAGTCTTAGGTAGGAGCCCGCTGCCATACCTCCCTGGCATTTGCTAGGCTTAATGGTAAATCCTGCTCTCTGTAGTCTGCCCAGCACCTCCTTGACATGTTGAAGGTGCTCTTGCCAGGAATGGCTGTAGATGGCAATATCATCTAGATACGCAAGGGCAAAATCTCCTGCCAGGATATGATCTACCAGCCTCTGTAAAGTCGTTGAGGCATATTTCATCCCAAAGGGCATCTTTGTGAACTCATACAAGCCAAAAGGACTCAAAAGGGCTGACCTCTCTCTAGCACTGAGAGTTAAGAGCACGTGCTAGTAACCCTTGGTAAGAGCAATGGTGGTAAGATACCTAGCCCCACAAAGCTGCTCTTGGACTTCATCTGTTCTAGGCTTAGGATAAGCATCTGCCTCCATTTCCTGTAGTCTACACAGAACCTGGTGCTGCCATCCTTCTTCGGTACCAGCACCACTGGAGAGGCCCAGGGACTCAAACTACCTCTACTTCCAACATTTCCTCTATCTCCTCCCTCAGACACCCTGTAAGGGGCCTGATTAATAGGCCATTGGGATCCTGTATCCACATGGTGCCGCACCAGGAGGGTGCACCCTGATTTCCCAGTGAACATGTCTCAAACTCCTATAACACTGCTCAGATTTATCGAACCTGGGTAGGAGATAGCTGCTGGGACACTGCTACCCCTTCTACTGAGGTGTCAAGTCCAAGCCTCACTGAGGAGATAAGTCACCAGATCTCCCGCAGACTCCTCCTGCAATCCACTGCAAATACTCAGCACAACAGCGTCCCTATCATAGCAAGGTATCGCCATGTTAACACGGCACAATTTGTGTCCCCGTCTCCTACCTAGTTCTATCATGTAGTTATCACTGACCTTCCTGACCACCTTGTAGGGTCCCCTCCCAAGCTGCCTGCAGCTTGTCTGACAGGAATGAGAACCATTACCTGCTGCCGTACAGCACACTATCTCTAGCATTCCTGTCATACCAGACCTTTTTCTGCTGTTGGGCTTCTGCCAGATTCCCCTGGGCCAAGCCCATGAGTTCCCTGAGCCTTGTCCTGAGGTTTAGGACATATGCCACAACATACTTGTGGGATTCACACTCACCCTCCCACTCATCTCAAATTAAATCTAGATATCCCCCTCATCCTATGCCCATATAACAACTCAAAGGGTGAAAAACCTGTGGATTCCTGGGGAACCTCTCTGTAAGCAAACAGATGGGGCTAATATTTGTCCCAGTCCCTCAAACTGATCTGCAAATGCCCGTAATATGGACTTCAGTGTAGAATTTAACCTCTCAACAAGACCATTAGTCTGAGGATGGTAGGGGGTGGTCTTTAGGTGCTTCATCCAATAGTACTTCCACAGACAAGCCAAAAGGTCAGACATGAAATTGGCACCTCTGTCAGTCAGCATTTCTTTTGGGAAACTGACCCTGCTGAAAATCTCTAACAAAGCATTTGCCACCTTTTCTGCCTCAATGGAGGACAGAGCCACTGCCTCAGGGTATCTTGTAGCATAATCTACCACCAGGATATACATTTTCCCTGTGTAACTTGGGGTACTCAGAGGCCCCACAATATCCATAGTTTCCCTCTGAAATGGCTCCTCAATCACAGGCAAAGGCATCAAAGGAGCTTTCACCTTGTCTCCTGATTTGTCTACCTTTTGCCACTGCTCAAAGGTCCTGCAGTACCCTGTTACATCTCTGGAAATCCCAGGCCAATAGAAGTTCTGCATATGTCGTCTCTGTACATTTTATGCCCATATGACCTACAAAGGGAATGTTATGGGCTACGGCTAGGAGTACCAGATGGTAGGCTCTGGGCACTACCAACTGCTGTATTCTCTCACACTCTAGCCCTCCTCTCAAGGGTCCACTCTATATACAGTAATCCTTTGTCCAAGTATACAAATTCCCCTTCCCTTGATAATCAGGTGCCTCACTAGCTACCTCTCAGGCCCTGTAATGTATGGTCTGAGAGCTAAGCCTGTTTCAACTATTTGTAAACCTTCCCAGCTCCCCTTCCATAGGAAGTCTGGTATCCTCTAACAGCAGTGCCTTACTGTCAGCCTAGGTACTACTACTCACCTCTGCCCTTGCAGTCACTCTGTCCAAGGGAACATTAGTACTAGTGCAGCTGTGACTCACCTTCAGTCTCACTGCTACAGGTTAGCTCCCTCCCTGAAGTAGCAACCTCACCAGTCCTGGCTGCAAGTGTATGGTCTGTCTGGGTCTCCCCTAGGCTACGAGACCCATGTGCTAGTCTCCAAGCCTGACTGCGTGTAACTGCATGAATCCATGGTACTGCATTATCAAAATCATTCCCCATCACGACACCCTTGTTGCCCTGAGACAACCCACTGTCAGAATTTTGTTCTTACCACTTACTGGCTCTCACCTTTTGTTCTCCACCTTGCCTCTGTGGACATCTATATGCTACATGGCACCACTGGTTGCATTTAAAACATTTAACCCTAGGTCCTGGATGGGTACATGGATTAGTGGCTTTCCTTCTACTGGCACAATTCTGTTGGGGGCAGTCTGGCCTCCCCACCATGGGTTCCCTTAGATCCATGAGCAGCAATGGGTGTCCTTTTCCTGTGCTGTGATGCCCTGCTTGCCAAGTATAGGTCTCCTTTCTTCCTCATCTCATCATCTACAGTAAGACACTATCAGCTAACCAGATTCTCATGTCCTCAGGACAAGTACTAAGGGCTTGTTCCCTCACCAAAAGGTCTGCCAGCCCTTTAAAAGTGGTGATCTGACATCCACTCACCCACCTATGAAAATAAGTGCTCAGTTCAGCAACATAATCACACGCACTTTCATCTGCCTTGCATCTATACTCACAAAACGTTTTTCTGTAAGCTTCAGGTATTAACTTCAAGTCTAACAAACTATTTTTTACAGCATTATAATTTAAGCCATTATCAGACAGTTTAGACAGAACAGTTGCATCTTTATCATAGAGTAAGGGGATCAGGAACCGTATCCACAGCCCTTGGTCAACATACTGTTCACATACCCTATCAAACATATGAAACTATCAAAACTATCCCCTCTGTAAATTGTGGAAGAAATTTGCTGACCTTTGTTACTTCTAGGGTTCAGTTAATCCCTTCCCCATTACCTCCATGACTCTGGCGAAGAGTCAGCATCTCCTTTTCATGTTGCTTCTCTCTCTTTCTCCTCAGCTTCTAGGCATAGCAGTTTCTCATTTTCCTCAGTCTCTAGACACCTGTCTCTCTGCTGCCTCTATTTCCAAATGCTTGGCCTCTAGCTAAAGTCTCTAACTCTGACGATTTTTTAAGTCCTCTGTGGAAAGGTTGAGCTGTCCATGTTCTGAGAGTTGTTCATCTCCACGGCCAGTCTGATTGTCCTCCTGGTTGCGATTCTCTGATGCATCTGTGGCTAAAGCTGCAATCATGTCTGCTTTAGTCAGGTTTTTGTGCACCAATCCTTTAGCCTGGCACATCTCAGCCAACTGGCTCCTTGTTAGCTTGCCATACTCCTCTGACATGCTTGCCTGCTCCCCTGATTAAGTAAGCTAATAAAAACAATGCAATTGTGATGTGAACTCTGAATGTTCACTGTGTGGCTGATTAGGAGTACAAGCTCCTTCACTGATCAATGTACACAAGCGACAGGAATTCAATACCCACACCACTACAAGCCAATTAATATGTGATGTGGCTATCCCACCAGTGCCAAACAATTAATGCAACGCCCCTGCACTGGCCCAGTAGTAATCAAGGAGCCTCAATCCTTACCACTAACACCAGTGAGGGACGTGCACATTGGGAGATAGACAAGTACACACAGTAAAGTACAACTTCCCTTAAGAGCACAGAGATCACTGTCAGTCTGGGGCTGGTTTCTCCCCCTCTCCCCAGATCCCCAGTAAGACTCCCCACTGGCACAACTAAAGGGTTCAGATCTCAGCAGAGTGGTCAAGCCAAAACCTGCAGTCCCCTCTCTGTCCAACCAGTGTTTTGTGCCACTGTCCAAGTAGTGGATACATACGCGCACACAGATTTGGTTTACATACACACAGACACTCCTGGGGAAGAATGGCATAGGTTTACTAGCTATGTCCCCTTCTACCCAGACTATAAAGCTAGTTATCACTGCCACCAACCACTACTTATCAGCAACTATAAAGGCTCTTACCAAAGGGTGCCCAGTCTTACTGTGTAATGTTACTATTATCCAAATGTTAATTGTGTCCATGACTAGGGCTATTTAGGAGTGGTCTAGACAGTGTCACCAAATACATATGCAAGAACTCTAAGAGCTTAAATATCTCTACACAAACCAGTCACAATTAAAAGGTTTAAATATATTTAATAAATAATAAAAGCACAAGACAATACTCAATAACTCAATACAGTGGCAACAGAGTTCAGAATCACAGGAAATATTTTAAAACATTGTAGGAGTGTCTCGCATAAATAGACATCTAGACTAATCTTGCTATATTTGTACCTATCTCTTAAGAGAAATACTATGATCCAAGTCTTACTTGTACAGTAAAGTGAATACAGATGAGAAGTGCTGAACAGATGCCTTCAGGTCCAAGACAAGATACAAAATCAGACACTCTCTCTGAGATAGTTCTTAAATTAATAACACATGTTTCTGCTGGGTCATCTCAGATTATACCATTCTTGTCAACTCTGCTTTTAGTTTCCAGGCCAACAGGAACTTTAACACCTCAGTGTCAATAATACTTATCTCTTAGACTCTGACACTTCTCTTAGAAACTTGCTTGGAACTGGAAATCATAAAACTGTTAAACACCTTTATATTTGAAACCTGCAATTACGTCCATTTCCACACAATAGGAAAGCTTACAACTCTATACAATGTTATCTCTGTTTCAGCTCAAAGCAGACAGTCAAACAATTTCCACTTATATTCGTAAAGATTGCAAGTTAATTCTGTATATTCCAGCCTTTATCAACTCATACATTTGCATAGGCATATAGTTTACACACATTTCTCCTCTTTTCCAGCAGGGTGCACTGTGGGTACAATCCTGAAGTTCAGTATAGTACATGTAGTTTTCTTAAATTTGTAAGGCAAACATACAAATCATATTACTATTCACAAATGACAGAATTAATTACAAAACTCTAGCTGGCTGGACTGGCAGCCTTCACAATGCCCATCTACAGTTAAAGTACAAGTTCTTTGTCCAAAAACATTACAATACATATCCTGGTATTATCCCAATCTGTATGTTTCTAGAATCAAAGGTAGTGGAAGGCTATCAGAGCAAGTAAATTAAAACAACCAGTGTGTCTTATCTTGGGATTGCAACCCAAAAAAAAATGTTAAGCTCGTTTCCTGCCTTGCCTGTAAGTGGTCTAGACTGTTTGTAGGCTTCTGAGTCCAAGCCTTTCTGTGTTGGAGGGAAGCCTTCTAGCTTAATTTTGTTTCTTAGAACTAGCCAGTTTTCTAGTTTCAGCACTCAAATCTGTTTCTTTGAACTCAGCACTTGTTCAGAACTCATAAGCACTAAATAAGCTGCAAATTACTACAGCACTCAACTTTCGTCTGTTGTCTAGAGGAAAGCAGTTTTTAGTACTTAAGCACCTATCCAGGCATGTCTAAGGGTCAGCTCCCGGTGATTTCTCCTGTCTACCTGATGAATCTGGGCATCTTGGGGTAATGCAGCAATTGCCTCATGTACACAGACAACCCTCTCCTACCACCCAACACTACAACCTGTGAGAGATGCACTTATACAAACTGGAAGCAAAGCTCTCTTCACTCGAGACTGGACTAGACAGTCAAGAGGAGAAGGTAAACATTTGCACCACACATCGCATAGTCCCCTCAAAACTTACACCACCAAAACATACACATAGAAACAACACACACACCAACATTCGCGGAGGCTCTCAAAAACCTGCCCAAGCATCAGGGACCTCCAAAAGCAGAAATGCAAGCAAACTCCACCCCCCAACACAACCCAAATGACACATAGCCCACAAACTCAGTGTGCCACTCAACCACAGCCCATAAGGCATAACGTACCCAACACTCTAGTCATAGGTGACTATAGTCAGGCACACCGATGTTCCACTCACCAGGCTAAACAAGGAGAAAGTTACTGTCACAGCTGCTTGTCAGGTGCCAGGATCCATCTCATAACGCACGCACTCGGGTCACTCCACATCAAGTACAAATATGACACACTCATTGTCCATGTTGGTGTGAATGACCTGAGATGTACCTCCCTGGACTACACGAAGAGAGACATGGAGGAGCTCTCCGATCTTGTAGCCCAAGCAGGTATGACGCTAGCCCTGAGTAGAATCCTGCCAACACCCAGAATGATACCACAGTACAAGGACAAAATGATTGACTTCAACAATTGGCTAAGCTTCTGGTGTCATTCTAAGGGGATCCAGTATTTGTCGGCCTGGGACGACATGATCGACAGACCACGATACTTCACCAGAGATGGCCTGCACCGGTCGCCCTTGGGATTCTGGATACTGGCTAAGGCTCTTGCCAACCCTATAGTGCCTTTTTTAGGCAAGGATCAAATGACAAATTCACCACTGTAATAGGTACAAGCAAGCAAAATCTCAGGGTAATGCTACTCAATGCTAGAAGTCTAAACCTCAAAATGCACTCACTCGAGGCACTCCTTAAAATGGAGAACACAGACACTGGTGCAATGACAGAGACCTGGTTCAAAGCTCCAGAGAGCACCCCTGCATTGCCAGACTAATTCATACCACACCTTTTGGCCACCTAACCCAGAATGAAGCACTAAAGGTGGAGGTGTGCCCATATTCATTAAGAATATCCACACCTCCAAGCTCGTTGCACAGCACAATGCATCAGAGAAAGTATTAGGATTCAATCCAACACCCTAATAATGGGCGATTTCAACTACCCCACCATTAACTGGGAAAACTACTCATGTACCAACTTCTCTTGCTCAACATTTTCTGGAATTCATAAATTCCAACACCTTGGATCAACTTATTCACACCCCCACCAGGTCAGCAATATCCTAGACCTGGTCATTACCAACATGGGCAACCATTCCACAACAGAGGTCAATTCCTCGTTGGTCAGATCTGACCACAAGCTAATCACCCTAGACATCCACATCCCGCCCCCACCCCCAATTAGGGAAACCACCATAAAAAACTTCTCCAAAGCCAACTTCACACTTAAGACAGCAGTGGCAAACTTCATGACACCTATGCATTCGGACAATAGAGGTACGACTGCTGAATCCTACACAAATGCACTTTATAAGCACTTACACAAGTGCATGGATCCTGCTATCCCTAATAGAGCCAAGATGCTATCCTCCAAAAACGGAAGCCAATCTGGTGGTCCTCTGCCATAAATAAACTCAACAGAAGAAAAACTGTCGCAAGAGAGTAAAATTCCACGACTGGAGGAACTCCCTGGTCAACCTCAGTAAGAAGCAGAGATCTCTCATAAAAATCCTCAAAAGCTAGCTACGAAAACAAAATTGCCACTGACTAAAGACAACCACAAAGCATTCTATAGCTATATCAAGAATCTCAATGGCAACACTCAGATCTGCTCTGAGTTACAGCACAATGGCACTAAATATACAGAACCAACTGATATTGCCAACATCCTGGCAGACAGTTCAGTGCTAACTTTACCCCCCCTCTCACCCCCTACAGGGCCCATCTCTATATCGGAAGAATGCAAAGTTCCTGTAATCACGGCTGCACAGTTAAAACACTCTCCAAAGCCAAGAACACAGCATCCATGGGACCTGACATAATTCCAGGCTGCGGTCTACACGAACTACAGAATGCACTGGCACACTACCCAAGTACCATGTTCAATCATAGCCTCACCTTAGGCTTTGTGCCCACTGAATGGCGCACTGCGACTGTTATCCCACTCCACAAAGAGGGAGCCACGATGGACCCCGGGAACTACCGCCCCATTAGCCTGACTAGCCTAGTCTGCAAGGCTATGGAACTTATCATGGAGCTCATACACAAAGACATTGGTAATCTCCAAACTCTGGACCCTACCCAGTTCGGATTTGTAAAAGGCAGATCAAGTCTCCTAAACCTGATTGACTTCTTTGAAGCAGTCACCAAAGCCATAGATAAGGGTAAGGTGATTCACACAGCCTATCTAGATCTCGCCAAGGCTTTCAACACCATCACCCACTCTGGAATTATAGATGCTCACTAAACTAGGTATAAATCCCTGTGTGTCAAGATGGGTTGCCAACTGGCTCATGGACAGAACCCACACTGTAAAAGTAGCAGAATTCGACTTCAGACCAGTGACAGGTGGAGTACCACAGGGTTCAGTCCTGGGTCCCCTCCTGTTTGGTATCTACTTCTCTGAAGTACAGGCTAACACAGAAGGTCTTTGGCCAACAGTTTGCAGATGACTGCAAATTAGGAGCCATAATCGAAACTCCTAACGATGTGGACATGCTACAAAAGGGCCTCACTGAGACAGATGCCTGGTGTCAAAGCCATGGCCTGAAGCTCAATGCCAAAAAGTGCATCATCCCCTTTGGTAAAAACTCTGTACTCATGAACTACCCCATAGCTGGTAGTCTTCTCAATGCCAAAAATGTGTTAAGAGACCTTGGGACACAGGTGGACAGTAGTCTCTCCTTTGATAATCACATCACCACAGTGGTCAGGAAATCCTTCTACATGGCTCACCTCATCACAAAAGGTTTCTCATCCAGAAAAAAAAAGGTCATAGTTTCCCTCTACTCATCACTCATTAGACCCATTAGAGTAAAACTCCCCTTTTGGTATGTACCTCACAAGACATCTACAACTGGAAAGGCCAGACAAATACCTCACAGAGAGGATTACTGGCCTCAAACAGATGCCCTGTGCAGACCGTCCCAAAAAACTCCAGCTTTTCTCTGTCGCATATCACCTACTCAGAGGCGATCTCTGCCTAACATACAAAGCTATGTCAAACCCAGAGCTGTTGAACATGCTCCACTTGAAGAAATCCCAATTCCTCCAAGCTACATGCTCTAGGGACCTAAACCTCGTCACCACAACAAACAGAACATGCTGGAGGGATAGATTCCTGTCCCAGAGACTTCCCATACTCTGAAACAAACTACCCATGTCAAACAGAGCTCCTCATTAGCACTCTTCAAGAAACATCTTGATGATTGGATGGGAAATAAGAAATTCACCCCAGGGATCACTTCTGTGGCTCTGCTCAACAGGGGCACAGGAAAATAATTTTCTTGGGTGGCGAAAGCCAGGGTACATTTTTGGCTAGCCTTATATAGGCCCTAGGGCCAATAGCCTAGTACCTATTTATGGACATGATAAATGTTGAAAACCCTTGATAAAAAGTTGCTTTAGATATCAAATGTAATGGTTCTTCTAAAAATCCGTGTAAAGTAGCTGATGTTCTGGTAGAATGTACACTCACCAACCCATGCAGAATTCTGCCACAGATGTCAGAGACGTTTAAGTGCACCAAGGGCTGCCTGGAACTGTGATGGACAGAGCTCTAACTACAACCCAGGGGTCGAGGGCTCAGTCAGCAGTCCTGGTACTGGAGAAGGCAGTCACGGAGAGGAATTTGGTGAGGAAGCATGGTCCATTCTCTTCTCACAAGGGGGTGTAAAAGGCTTGCGTGCACTCGAATGTACACTGGGTGGCGTGCTCTCCCTGATGGAGTCAGGGGAAGCCACTTTTTATGCAGCAAGAGAGTGGAAAGTCTGACTGGAGAGAACACCGGAACACCCCTTGCAGAAGTGAGGTAACCATAGACAGTCTGACATGCATCTCTCCACTATGCCTTACTGGGTGTGTGCAGATAGGGGTAGTTTGAGGATTTTACTTTTTCTCCCTGGCCCGGACAGCTGCCTAAATCATGTCCCCTCCTGGATGACCCTCACTACGGTGATAGAGAACAAATGCATGGGCTGATTAGACAACAGAGAGTGAGGGAGGCTCTCCAAAACTAAAGATGATGCAATTTTCCCAAACAAGTAAACAAAGCATCGAGAAATTGGGCAGTGTTGTTCACTTAAGAAAAATGTAAAGATTTTTATGATGGCTGGGGCATCACCTTCCCACACAAAACTTATTTAAAATCAACTGTAGGGCTACGACAAAATCTCTCAATGGCAACTGTTTTCTGGCCACATTTTGTAGCCAGCATACCCATTTCAGAACTCTGCCAGACTGCATTTATCTGAACATCCTACTCCTGTTCTCTAACCATTTTGGATATGGTATTTTCATTAGAATGCCCAGTTTGCCTTTAGCAAATGAGAACATAACTGGTCTACGTTCCAGAAAGAGATGGACCTTGCATACTAGTGGGCAGTTTAGGCAGTGGTTTGACAAGGTCTTTATTTCTCATCTGTTTTGAAAATTACACGGAGATTATACTGAATGTTCTCTGAGAAAAGATTAGGCAAAAAAAAAAAAAAGGATTTTTCATTAACATCCTATTCTGAAACAACGTAGGACTGCAAACATGTTATAGCCTGAAAACGTGAACATTATGGTCTGACCATATAACACAGATGTAAATATCACTTATTAAGCTGACCTGTGAAGACAACCTTCCCTGTTGGGTTCTTTAGATGGGTTTATAGTAATACACTGGCTTCACCAAAAGGAGCAAAAAAACTGCTTTTATTAATTACACGATTAAAAACCTAAATTAGTGCCTCAGCTTATGCCTTCAATAATTGCACTTCTAAATAGCCAAAAATTATCTATATAATCCCACCATTGTCAGGTAACCAGGAAAAAGAATGCACAAAAGCAGACAGATACCAATTTATTCGTTCCATAAAGGTGAAGGAAGAAACAAGCTTTTTTCAAACCACTAAGGCATTGGGAAACAAGTCTCTAACGTGGAACAAGCCAATTCTGGAAGAGATCCCCACCACAACACCCTCTTCATGCTCTCTGGTTTCACTCTTCATAACAAAATAAGGAAGGACTATCAGGAGCTGAGGTTACCTTTGCAAGAAAAGTGGTAAGAGAGGAGCGGAAGACTTCCCAGCAGTTTCCAAAGAATGGGACAACCAAAGGAAGCACAGACTATAAAGGAAGACTGCGTTTGGCTGGCTGAGCTCCCATACCAAAGAGGCTAACTACTAAACAGTCTACAGGCATGCCAGCTGAACAAGATGCTCAAGATCCCAAGAATGAAATTGTTTCCACAAAAAATGGAGAGCAGCACTCATCAGTTAACAGAATTCTCATCATCGCCTCCCCAACCTGGGAACAAGGGTAGGGCTGCCATCCCTACTTTCTCAGTGGAGACCAGGCTCAGAAACAGCTGCCCAGGAAAAAAAAACAGATTTTCACATCAAGCTAAAGATGAGCTACTACACTTATGTACAACCATTCCTACATGAACCTAAGTGGAAGGACAGCCAGTAGCTCCCAGCTACCACGCACTGAACCCAGTGAGTTTGAGACTTATGAAATAATAGCACAACACAAAGCAAGCAGAAGCAAAACCAACCCACAATAAAACAGGCATGGCAAAAGTGATCAGGTACAGTGATTAAAAAGCTATGACAGGCAAATTAGCCCATTCGATGCCAGCACTGGAATGGAGTGGGATGGATAGGTGATTTCAACACTATCCTTAAATTCAGAGAGACATGAACACCCATAAATGTCACCCCCTCCCCACACACACAAAATATAACTCAATTTTCCCAAAAGCACTTATGATCCAGTGCAAAGAAAAAAAAGGATCAAAGTCCCTCCTCAAGACAGCATGATACAAGTGATGTACAAAATGCATCACATTTCTCGGGACTTCATCCTGAAATGGCCCACAAAGGATGCTCCTCCAACGGAGGAAGAGATTACAGATTACTTGGGACAACTGCCCATAGAATCTAATTCTCCAAGAACCCACCCCAGAAGAAACACAATCCCACTGGGAAAGGGAAGATGGTGAACACACAAGCCTTTTTCTCTCTCTCTCTCCAAACAGTCCTGCAATTGTCTACTTGCCAAGGCAAAAAGAGGAGCAGTAACAAAACAGACACCTATTAAGGAAAGCTCAAGCAAGTAACTCCCCAATCTCTACATCATATCCTACACCTAAGGGACAGGTAAAGAGAAGACTCACTTGTAGATTCAGTGAACACTGGCACATAAGTAGTAACTAGGCACATGGTCCTGCAGAATGTTGAGTCAAGCCCCACTTTCCTAACACGCCAGCAGAGACTGGCTAAGAGTCACACAGTAGACAAACGCAAAAGAAATCAAAACCTAGAGTACAGGAACTAGCTCATTTACAGCTCATAGCCTTAACTGGCACTAACTGCCAGACTGAACCAATGCTCTAACTTCACTTATAACACAGACTGGTCCAAGTGAGGAGAGGACAGACTACATGCTCTTCCCCATCCCTCTGCATCCATCCATCTGCAATACTGTAGTGAGGATAATTAAAGTACTTCAAGGAAAGGAAATCAGCAGCCAGGAACAACCAGGTTCACACAGCATGACTCACCACCATACCCAGGCAAATTCTCAGGAGAAACCATTTCCCAGAGGGAAAGGAAAACCAGATAGGAAAAAAAGTAAACCTAAAAGGAAGGTATTACAGATAAGAAACGCAAGATGTTTCAATGAATAGACCCCTCTCCAAGGAAAACTGGGGTTCTACTCCCCAAAGTGCAACCAACAGCAAGCTAGGGGGTGGGGCAGGAGGACCTTCAAAACACTTCTCTTCCTATCCAGAAGATGGAGGTGGTAAAATGGAGGTGGTAGCCCATTCAAAGGCATAGTTGGAAGAGGCCTTACCACATTCCCTGAAGGCCTCCACTCCCCCACCACGAGTGGGTGAGGAGGGGCACTTCCACAGCTAGAAAACCAGGAAGATGTCTCACAGCAAAAAGATCAAATGACACTGATTTTTTTTCCAGGTTAAAATGGAGCACTCCACAAGTATCCCAGTGGGTAGTGGAATCTAGGCAGGCTCCACTTCTCATCCACATAGAGGAGCAGCCGAATACCTGCAAAGAAGGCAAGCCAAGTTAGGGGGATTTCCCCTCTCCAAGCTGCCAACATCCAATGAGGTGGCTCCAATGGAGCACCTCCCGTATTTCTGCAGATCCCTCCCAACCCCCCCCCCCCAAAGACAGCTCATCTAACTACAGAAGGGAGGATCACACCACAACTTTTAGGCGTTCAGCCAAAGCAGGAGTACTGCAAGGAAAAAAAAAGTAAGAATTGTCCCTCAGCCTATGGTAACCTGGGGGGGGGGGGTGTCCTCTTCCACCTGAAAGAACATGGTTTCAGCAGCAAGGAAGCAAACCCTCAAAGAGCAAGGGACTTATCAGCTAACAAAGTTAAGTAGGGACCAAATCAGTTACCAAAACAACCTGCTCCTATTAAAGGCAGTATGCTGTAAAAGGCCATCTCCAAGTGAAACAAAGAAAAGGCATGTGCTGCAGGTACAAGGCCTACAGCACTTAATACATCATCCACTGACAACACTAACGTTAGCAGGGTCTCACTCTAACCTGCTGACGGATAATGCAAGGCACTGGTCATCCTTGGGGCTGATGCAAAGTGAGTGCCTCCAGGTTTCTTTGATACTAGCATGGCAAGCTACAACAGAGCTAGCTGAAGAGCCCAGTGAATACAAGACCTCATGCACCGCAGAAATGGAAAAAAAAAAAAAGATACCATCCAGTCTGGAGACTGAACTCTGAAAATCCACAGCTTCATCTGGGTAAGAAAGGAAGGCCTCCCTATTAACCACCCCTTCCCAAGAATGTACACGGGACAAAACCCTTCACACAACCAGCTATAGGATAACCACAGAGTATCAGGACACCTGCTTCTATATGTAAAAGAAAAGCCTGTGCTGGGACCAGATGATGGCATCTAATTGCAACCCCATGGGTGAAATCTTATTTTCAGTGGAGAACCATGGCAGTTATTCATACTCCCTTGGAGAAACTCGGAAGAAATAGAGGAATCCTCCCTGAAGACATTTAAAAAGAAAAAGAGTAAAGACTAACAAAAAAGGTGAGGGTGACTGATCTGCAGATTTCTAAATTATTTTTTGATATTTTAAGAAGCTTGATGCATTTAAAAACAAATGAAAGGAAAATGAAAATGTTATAATGTAAATACTGTGAAAAGTAGAAATATGTAGATTGTGTGTGTATATATAAAGTATATACAAATATCAAAGCTCTCATCTTATTTTAAGAAGCAAAGTAAAGGAGCTTCCTCTGGGGAATAGTAGGGGTTTGCAAGATGAAGTTGTGGAAGCTCCCTCACCAGATGTGGTACCAACAAGAAAGTAAAAGTAACGACAGTACTGAGGTTCAACAGAGTTTGTCGAATACTTTGGTTGAAGGTTGCTTGCTGGTAGAATGATTAACAAGAGTTGCCAAACATTTTCCAAGTCACAGGAAAAACTTTCAGATGCTTTATTGATCTGAAGTCATGGAATGTTTGGAGCAAGACATGGATGCTGAAACAAAACTTGAGGCAGTGTAAGCAACAGCTGGAAGAGACCAGCTCTGATAGATGGAAGATGATGGGTACAAGCCAGGAGCACCCAGAAGCAGGAAGACATAGAAGTGCATCACCGAGACCATTATGTGTAACCATCATGGTTGAAGAGACAGCAAACTGAAGTATAACACAGAAACTGTGCGACACGCTTTCACTTATCTGGGGCAACTAAGCAATAACTTCATATGAGAACAATTATGATGATGCATTTGGAAAAACAGCTACTTCTCAGAAATATGTTGAACACTTAAAAATAAAATAGGATAAACTTCCAGTATACACACAGATGAACAGGTGGTTTAGAGCTGCCACTGTGCTCATTAAGGGAAGGGATGGATGTACACTTCTTGCAGAAAAATTGTGTGGAATGACTACCTCCAAAGCTGTCATGGCTAGTCTACAAATAGTCATGACTTTGTGCCATACTGTTCATGTACTATACAACTGTGGTCTCGTCTGTCAGAGCTTTTAAGCCACTGATCAGGGACATTATCTACTTAAAACTAAAGTGACTTTTCTTATGCCAGGTGCTACACACCACCTGAACCTTGGTGTTGTGGGGATCTGTTTGGCCCATAAGAGCAAGTTCTGACCCAAACGAGGAATGATTGTAATTTAACAGAACATTCCAGAGACAGGTCCACACTGACCTAAGATACCATTGGAATTTCTTCCTATAAAGACTCGCATGAGGAAACATATGAACGGTTGAAGCCCAGTGCTTTTAGAAATTCTCCATACTGACTGAGGTACACTTCTGTTTCACTAAATTCAGAAAGTAGCTTTTGTATGCTATCTTGTCCAGAGGAAGAAAGTCTGCTTGTGCTGTCTATTAGGCAACTCAGGAAAGCCATTCATGAAGACAGATTTCTTTAGAGGGTGAATTCTAGATTCCGAAAAAAGATTTATGGAGAAAGTACAGTTATAAGCAGACTTACTGTAACAGTGGACGTTCAAATAATCAGTGCTACAGCAGCTTAGCTATATGGGTTACACCCTAAGGATAACAGTCAGCCAATATTCCAAAGCATCAGAGCACCTTTAATGCACCCAAACAGCTAGTTATCTCAAGCTGAGCTTTCTAAAAAGTCAGGTTTTCGCTCCAAGCCCATCACAGCTTTCATGCCAACAGAACAAAGGAGGGTAACGCCTGGAAACAAGTAAGATGCTAGGAAAATAAAATGAAGGACTGCATTCCGGCATTAAAGGCATACAAAAATAAGGGAGGAGGGAAGGAAGGAGTGGCTACTGCAAGCAGTGACCATTCAAACATCCACACCTATCAACTGTCAAGATTTTTGCAGCATGTCCACATTCGCCTAATATTTTTGGCCGGCTCCTCAAAATGTATGCTTTTCTGGCAAATCTGAGGACTGACATGACTAAACAGTCACATAGACCTACCACGTCAGCAAACCAAACGCATACACACACAAAAACATACTCTGAGGCTCTAAAGACCTCCAAAGCAGTCACCCAAGCAACCGCAACCCCTAAACAAAACACGTGCAACACAGCTCACAAAGCCAGTGAGCCGAACAGTCACAGCCCTTAAGGCTAAACACACCTGATACACTTGTAATAGGTGACTATCGTCAGGCACACTGAAGTCCCGCTCACCAGGCTGAACAAGGTGGTCACGGTGAGCTGCCTGTCAGGCACTAGGATCCACCATATAACACACGCACTCACGTCACTCCAAGGCAAGTACAAATATGACTCAGTCATTGTCCATGCTGGTGTGAATGACCTGGGACGTACCTCCCTGGACTACATGGAGAGACAGAGGAGCTCTCTGAGCATGTAGCCCAGGCCGGTATAACCCTGACCTTGAGTAGCATCTTACCCTCACCAAGAATGATGTCACAATATGAAGACAAGATGATCAATTTCAACAATTGCCTTAAGTATTGGCATCATTCAAGGGGGATCCAATGCCTGTCAGCCTGGGATGACATGCTCGACAAGCCACAATGCTTCGCTAGGGACGGCTTGCACCTGTCACCCCTGGGCTTTCGGATATTGGCAAAGGCTCTTGCTACCCCCATAGTGCCTCAAAAGACAAACCCACCTCCATAGGTATCACAAGGGATAAGAAACTAAGAGTAATGCTACTCAATGCCAGAAGTCTAAACCTCAAGATGCATGCACTCAAACTCTCCTTAGCATGGAGAACATAGATATCTGTGCAGTAACAGAAACTTGGTTAAAGGCTCCCGAGAGCACCCCAGCACTACCAGGTTATACCTCATACCATGCTTTTCGGCCCCAAAACTTGGACCGAACCACAAAAGGAGGGAGAGTATCAATATTCGTCAAAGATACCCACACCTCCAGGTTGGTGGCACAGCACGAAGCATCAGAGACTATCCATGTGCAACTAACAGTGGGTAAAACTGCCTTCCAGTTTATAGCCTGCTACAAACCACCCTCCCAAACCCAAGAACCCCACTCAGGCTTCCTGAGAACACTGGAAAATATGAAGGTCTCTCCAAACACAATTATATTGGGCGACTTCAACTACCCAAACATAGACTGGGAGCATTACTCTAGCTCCAACACCCTAGCCCAAAGGTTCCTAGAATTTATAAATTCAAATGCTATGGAACAACTTACCACCACTCCCACAAGAGGGGAAACCATACTGGACCTGATCACCAACATGGGGACTCTGCTCCAGAACAGAAGTGTATTCCTCACTGGTAAGATCAGACCATAAACTAATCTCACTGGATATTCACATCCCGATCCCACCCCCTGCCCAGAAAACCACAGTGAAAAACTTCTCTAAAGCAAATTTCACACTCCTCAAAACCGAGGTTGAATACTTCAAAGCCCCCGGGCCTGTATAAAATACGGCCCAGACCTCAGAATCCTTTATAAACGCATTCTATGAACACCTTCAGGAATGCATGGATCATGCAATCCCAAATAAAACAAGACCCAATCCTCCAAAGGCAGACGTCCTGTCTGGTGGACCCCAGCCATAAACAAACTATGTAATAGAAGGAGGAAGCTACTACATGAGAGAGCAAAATCCCAAAAAGGGAAGGCATCTCTGATCAGTATTAGCAAAAAACTACGGGCACTCATAAAATCGTCTAAGGCCAGCTTCGAGAGAAAAATTGCACAGGACACTAAGGATAATCACAAGGCTTTCTTTAGTTATGTTAGGAACCTGGGTGGGAATTCCCAGATATGCTCAGAATTAGTCCAAAATGACAAAAATACACGAACCCACAGACATTGCCAACATCCTAGCTGACAGGTTCAGCGCAAACCCCCCACCAAAAGGGCAAATATCTATCCCAGCAGAGTGCTTCCCCCCTGACATCTCAGATGCTCAGCTAAGAGCCGCCCTCTCCAAAGCAAAAAACACAGCATCAATGGGACCAGACGGTGTCCCGGGCTGTGTCCTACATGAACTCCAAGAAGAGCTAAACCCAAACATAAAACTACTGTTCAATCTCAGCCTAACTACAGGATATGTACCCAAAGAGTGGCGTACAGCAACAGTGGTCCCTCTCCACAGAGGTGGTGTGCCTCAACAGATCCTGGAAACTATCGCCCCATAAGCCTGTCTAGCTTAGTCTGCAAAGCTATGGAAAGGATCATCATGGCCCTCATAAATAAAGATATTGGGGACCTATAGACACTGGATCCTACCCAGTTCGGCTTTAAGGGCAGATCCTGCTTCTTAAACCTGGTCGATTTCTTTGAAACAGTCACCAAGGCCATTGATGAGGGGAAGGTGGTCCACACAGCCTACCTGGACCTCGCAAAAGCCTTCGATACAATACCCCACTCGGGCATTATAGATGAGCTCACCAGCTTAAATATAAACCCCTATGTCACTAGATGGGTTGCAAACTGGCTCAAGGACAGAACCCACATGGTTAGAATTGCTGGAGCCATGTCAGACTCCAAACCAGTTACAAGTGGCGTCCACCAAGGCTCAGTCCTGGGACCTCTCTTGTTCGGTATACATTTCTCGGAGGTACAGGCAAACACAGAAGGACTGTGGCTGACCAAGTTCGCAGATGACTGCAAACTGGGCGCCATAATTAACTCTCCAGCCGACACAAGCATCCTCCAAAAGGGCCTCACAGAAAGACAACTGGTGCCAGAGCCATGGCCTCAAGCTAAATGCCAAAAAGTTTATAGTTATCCCCTTTGGCAAAAACAAAGTGCCCACAAATTACCACATAGGTGGTAATCCATTAAGTACAGTAGTAGTAATTAGGGACCTAAGTTGATAGCAATCTCTCATTTGACAACCAAGTGGCCAAAGTGGTTAGAAAAACATTTTATATAGTCCACCTAATCATGAAGGGATTCACATCTAGATCAGGGGAGGTCATCGTGCCTCTACTCATCCCTCATCAGGCCCATAATTGAATACAATGCCCCTTTTGGGATGTACCTTACCAGACACCTACAGCAACGGGAAAGACCCCAAAAGTACCTCACCAAGGGGATCAAAGGGCTCAAACAGATGCCATATGCTGCCCAGTTAAAGAACTTCCAGCTCAACTCAGTGGCATACCGCCTGCTCAGAGGCGATCTGTGCCTGACGTATAAAGTCATGTCCAACCTGGAATTAATGGACATGCTGCACCTCAGAAAATCCAAATCCCATTGAGCTACACGCTCGAGAGACTTGAACCTCAGCACTGAAATAAATAGGACATGCTGGAGGGACAGATTCATAACCCAGAGACTCCCTTCACTCTGCAATAAAGTCGCAGTCCAGGTTAGGCAGAGTCCCTCATTGACTCTCTTCAAGAGAAATCTTGATGAGTGGATGGCAGATCGTAAGTTTACCCCGGGTATCACTTCTGTGTCACTGTTAGACAGAGGCACAGTATACTAACCTCGAAAAAGGGCATAGCAAAATTAATTTAAAATGGGTGGCGAAAGCCAAACACACACTGGCTAGGCTTACAAATGCCCTAGGGCAGATAGCCTAGTATGAACCTATGAACATACATTTGGGTTTCAGACTTCATATGCTTTAAAAAAAATGCATGCTAAAAGAAATCCTGTTATTCTAGCAAGTTTGAGCTTATAACAGCAATATTTAAAATCTACCCCTATTTTTGGCCCTTGTCCCCCACCCCCCAGCTCTTTTAGGCTTTATCCAGATTTCTTTCACTAAGAGGTCATGTGAACATCTACAGTTACGGTTAAGTTTGCTTACACAACTATACTATATTCATCATATGTATTACTGCTGCCCTAGCCTTAGTTAAATGGCTAGATTACCATGTCTTAGATGGACTGGAAGGAGAAAGGCTGAGGGTCCAAGAGTGCCAGAAGGATAGCCCTAGCAAAACATCTCCTAGACCTGGAGAAGGAATCATGTTAATACTTAGCAGCAGTGTATAGGTAAGACCAACTTGCTGCTTCTTGAATACTTATTGAATCTAACCCTTTCCAAACAGCCAAGGCCCTGGCAGAATGAGCCTTGACGCTACCTGAAATTGTTTTGGTGAGGTAGGTATAACTAATATAACAAGATAAGTATTTGCAAATGATCTGCTTTAAATGCCTTAACACAGGGTGTCCTTTTTACTTATCTTCACAAGGAATGAACTGATCAGAACTGATCAGATTTCCTGAAAGAGCACCAGAGTTGTCTGTGAACATCTAAGGTACAGAGTATCCTTCCTCCATTTTTAACTTTTGCAAAGACGGAGATGGACAGCTTGGTGCAAGGCAAACTCAAAACAATTAGTTCTCGAGGAAATCATATGACATATGTATGGATGACTGTTTTTATTTTCTAGTAATACAGGAAAATAAAAAGTTATGTACTCATCATAACATTCCATCTGAGATGGTGCTTTTCATTTGTCTTCAACCTGTGGGGAATAGGGATCCGGTACGGATCCGACTTGGCAGCATTTTCTAGCATCGGATCTGAGCTCCAAGCTCCTCCCCTACCCATAATCCCCCTGTATCCCTCCACCCCTCAGATTGAGTTTGCTGCAGACAGCATCACCCTAACTTAACCAAGTGCCTAACACTCTGGCAGTAGTACCCTGAAGGCACTACAAGGAAGACAGAAGCTTACTAGCGTAGGGTCTATGCATCTTTCATCTTGTCTACCATACAGTCCAAATAAGGCAGGAGGAGGGAAGAACGGTTGAAGACAAAATGGAAAGCAACAACTGAGATGGAACGTTATGGTGAGTACATAACGCTTTTTATCTGAAGTTGTTCTCATTTGATCTTCAACCTGTGGGACAGAGTCCCCAGCTACCAAAAAATCCTGAGAGGTTCTCATGGAAGGATGTTCCAGAGCAGAGTGGAGCCAAAGGATGCCCTGCCTCTGGACAGGAGATCCAAAGAAACCCTAGACCAAAAGCCAATGAAGTAGCCACAGACCTGGTAGAATGCGCCTGACGTGACCTGGTGGAGAGAATACTTTGGCTTTATAGGCCAAAGCTATGCACTGAGAGATCCAACGAGCAAGTTACCTTAGAAACAGGTTTTCCTAAGAAAGGCTTAGAAAAGGAAACAAATAGCTGATCAGACTTATGAAAGGACTTTGTTCTATGCAAATAGAAGTGTAGTTGCTTATGATCATCAAGCAAATGCAATTTATAGTCTGCCTATTCTGGAGGTTCGGAAAGAAAACAGGGAGACTGATTACCTAGTTAATGTTTGATTCTGAAGCCTTTTTCAGGAGAAAGGATGGGTTCATCAGTAAGGAAACCATGTCTTTATGAAACACCATATAAGGGGGCTTTGACAGACAAGGCCTGAATCTCAGACAGGTTTAGCCGAGGTAATAGCAACCAGAAAAGCTGTCTTCCAAGACAGGAGTTGTAAATCCACTGTAGCTGCTGGTTCAAAAGGGGAAGACCATCAAGGATTGTAAGACTAGAGTAAGATCCCAAGGGGGCATAGGGGTCCTTGATTGGAAGCCTAAGTAAAAAAAAAAAAAAGTATCTTTCAAAAAGGCTTTACAAAGCTTGGAGGAAGCTAGGGAAGCCAAATTGTCTCCTATATGAAAATTGGAGATAGCTGCCAGTTGGACTTTCACCGTAGAAAAACTGGCACCCTGATGAAACAATATCTGCCAGAAACTCCAACATGGCAGTGACTGAAGCAGTGAAAGGGTCCAAATCATGCTGAGACACCCATATCAAGAAACATTTCCACTTACTGGAATAAACCTTAACGGTGGAAGATTTGTGAGCTGCTACTAAAATCTTAACTGGAGAAGACAGCCAGGGAGTCCTAGCTATTGCTGGAATGGGAGCAGCCAAAGCTGTAAACTTCAGACTGACTAGATCGGGGTGTGGGATCCCCGAGGGATGCAAAGTCATATCCGGAACCAGATCTACTGTCCAAGGAGGACACACTGCATGAGACCACAAAGAGGGGGAACCAAACTTGGTGAGGCCAGAATGGGGCAATGAGGACAACGAAGCTCTCCAGCCATCATGTTTTCTGTATGAATTTTGGAATCAGAGAAAGTGGAAGATAAGCATGCAGAAGGCCAGAGGGCCAAACATGAACTAGAGCATCTCTGGGGGACTCCACCTGGAGGGGGGTCCAGAGCAAAGAACTTGCTGCACTTCACATTGGAAGGAGAGGCGAAGAGACCATAGCAAGGCCTACCCTACTTTAGAAAGATCTCTGTTCTGCTACTGAAGGGTTCAGAGACTACTTGTAAGGCATCAGAATACATCTGCTAAGCCTGTCCACCAGAATGTTGGACCTCCCTGGAATGTGCCTTTTCACAAGAAAATGGCCAGTGATGATTGCTCACTCCCACAATCGCATGGCTTCACAACAAAGGGGATAGGACCTTGTTCCCTCCTATTTGTTGATGTAACAGACTACAAACATGTCTGTCTGGATGACAATCATCCATTGAGGAAGGTGGGCATGAAGAGCTTGCAATGCCAAAAGCACCACCCTCATCTCCAGGACCTGATATGCAGATGGGTCACCAGGGCAGACCCATGTGCCTTGGACCATCCTTCCCAAGCAATAGCCCCCAACCCGAGCAGGAAGGTGTCCATAGTCAGAGGCGGGGAGGATGAATGGGCGACCCAGAAGGAGGTCCGGTGATTGAAACCACCAGAGAAGCGAATCACTGCAGGCCCAAAACAAATAAACTGGATGAGGTAATGGTAGATCTAGTACGGACTGCTGGACAGCTAGGGTGCACTGCAGAACCTCATATGCAGACACGCTGTGGGGATCAGGGTGACCATGGCTGCCATGGACCCTAACACCTGAAGGACTGACTCTGTAGGGGCATACTGGGTCTGAACAATGTACAGCGCGTCAGAGGGATTGACGTCTGTCCGGAATTAGAAAAACCTTGCTCTGAGTGGAGTCTAACAGAGCCCTAATGAAATCTAGAACTTGAACTGGATCTAATAGGAACTTGAGATTCATGGTTATGCCCAGCTGGTGGGCGGTCTGGAGGAGGAGATCCCTGGCTTGACAGAGTCAATGCCTGGAGAGAGCAGAGAGCAGCCAATCATCCAGGAAGGGGAAGACCTGGAACCCCAGCAGCCGCAGGTAAGCAGCCACTACTGCCATCACTTTGGTGAACATCCTGGGGGTGGTGGTGAGACCAAAGGGTAGCACTCTGAACTGGTAATAAATGGCTCCCAGCTGGAAGCAGAGAAACCTCCAACAATGCCTGTATTTTGATGTGAAGGTCCACAGAGCACAGTCGTTTTTCTGCAGGAAGGGCAGAATGGATTGGAGAGTGACCATCTGGAATTTTCCTTGACAACTCACAAAGCTTAGGGTTGAAAGATCAAGAATGGGTCTTAAGTCCCCTGTCTTCTTTGGCAGTAAAAAGAACCTGGAAATAGATGCCTGATCCGGACTGATCTGGGAGGATGGGCTGGATGACTTGTTTTTCGAGCAGCTTAGATTTCCACTGTTGCTTCCTCCTGTTGCACAGGTAGAACATCAGAGAGGTGTTTGGACAGAAGTGCATTTGAATGAAGGGAACTGAGTATCCTCTGGATATGATCTGCAACACCCGATAGTCTGTGATGGTCTCTCCCAGGCTGTTGTGTGCAGCTAGAGACTTACAGACTGCCTCCAGAGACTAGCAGTTGGGCAGCCCTTCAGGACTGCTGCACAGGTCTGTCCGGGAAGGAATCCAGAGACTCCTGGTTTCTCCAACCCTCTCTCTGCTGCAAGGACAGTATCTATCATATACCCCTCTGCTTCTGCAGGAGGGCGAGTCCTAAGCATCTTGGGAATAGCTCTTAGACTTCCAGAAAGTACAGTTTTGTACCTACCATAAATGTAGATGTTCGAGTGCTAATACAGCTGCAGTCATAACAGATGGGTTCTCCTGCCATCAGGCGGGTCCTCGGTCGGCCGAATTCCAAAGTCTAGGTCCGGCGTCGGTTGTCGTCGCTTCTTCCCTGACGTCAGTGCGACAGGGGTATAAAAGAACCAGCCAACGCCATTTTCTTCAGTTTCTTGCCCCAGATGTCAGGTGCCCCCAGAAGGAAGGCAATACATAAAATTATATAATAATGCAATCCAATATAATCAAAGACCAGTAGTTGCAAGCAAATACACCATAAAAGACCCCTAGAGGGGAAGGAGGGAGGGAAACCTGGACTGCAGCTGTATTAGCACTCTAACATCTACATTTATGGTAAGTACAAAACTGTACTATGTTCATCGTGCATACAGCTGCAGTCATAACAGATGGGTAGAATCCCAAAGCTAAGAAAGGGGTGGTAGGCACTAGGTGGAGCTAGGAGGAGCCAAAATGCCCTGCAAGACTGCAGTGGCAAAGCCTGCTCTAGATTTCGAGTATAATGGTAGGTTGTAGTGCTTAGAAAAGGTATGCACAGAACTCCAAGTGGCTGCTTCTAAAATATCCTTGGTAGAAACTCCGAGGAAGGCTGCAGAGGTGGCTGTGCCCCTGGTAGAATGAGTTCTAATGCCTGTAGGTACAGTTTTGCCATGAAAGGAATAGCAAAAGCGTATGCCGTGGGCTATCCATTTTGAGATGGTCGGTTTGGATATTGACTTTCCTTGAGCTCCTACCGCACAGGCCACAAAAAGCTGTTCTGATTTTCTGAAAGGCTTTGTTCTGTCCAAATAATAACGTAGTTGTCTGTGGATGTCCAAGGAATGCAGTAATCTCCCCCCTTTGTTTTGAGGATTAGGATAAAAAGTAGGTAAATGTATGGCCTGATTTAAAGCTACCCTGGATACCACCTTTAGGCATAAAGGACGGGTTGGTACGTAATGAAACTCTGTCCTGATGGAAGATAAAAGGCTGGACAGCCATAAGAGCCTGTAGTTCTGAAACTCTACGAGCTGAAGTGATAGCCAGAAGGAAAGCTGTTTTCCAGGACAAATATTGTAAACCTGATGAGGCAGCTGGCTCAAAAGGAGGCAAAGTCAGTTTTTCCAGAATGAAATTAAGATCCCAAGCAGGTATTAGGTTCATAGAGTAGTACTAGGCTAACTGCCCTTGCGAGCCATTTTAAGCCTAGCCAATTATCCCTTGTGAGACTCAAACCCTGTACCTTGTGTTTGTAGGGCAAGCACCTTAACCATTAGGCCACCCTCCCAACCCAACCAATTGTTTGTTTTCTTGGAGGTCTTAAATTCTTAGCCCCTCTCAGGAACTGTATTAATAGAGGGTGAGAGAATAAAGGTGGATCAGTGTTGTATTTTGCAGAAATGGCTGAGGCATGGATTTTGATGGAGGAGAACGAAAGTCCACTGCTTAGCAGTTCAGCCAAATATTGTAGTATTTGAGGTAAATTCAGCTTTCCAGGGCACTGGCCCTTTTTCTCATTCCAAACACAAAAACGTTTCCATTTTGCAGAGTAAGCTTTTCTAGATGATGGCCTTCTGGCCTCCAAAATGACATACTGCACCTCCTTGGAGAGCAGGGCCTGCTGCGATGCTAAGGAATCTTCCATGTGGCTAGATTGAGCGTTTTCAGCCGACTGTGAAGAGTTTTGAAGCTGTGCTGTGTCAGAAGAGGCATTAGAGGCAGGGTCCATGGTGGGGAATGCGTCAGGCTCCTCAGGAGTGGGTACCAGTGTTGCCTTGGCCAGTCTGGAGCAATGAGGATCATCTTTGGTCTGTCTGCTCTGGTCTTCAATAGGACTTTGGGCAGCAGAGGAAGAGGTGGGAAGGCATAAACTGTCATTGATGTCCAAATGAAAGAGAGAGTGTCCACTCTCCAAGCCTTTGGATGGAAAATCCTTGAGCATTATTTTGTCAATTGATGATTTTTCTGGGAGGCAAAGAGATCTATTACTGGCCTTCCCCATTCTTGGATTATTTCTGTAAAAACTTTTAGATGCAACTTCCATTCGTGTGGATCTGTCATATTCCTGCTTAGGTTGTCTGCCAGCGTGTTTTCCTTGCCTGGCAAGTACTGTGCTTGTAGTTCCATTTGCAAGTCCATGGCCATGTTCCAAAGTGACATGGCCAGTCTGCACAGGGAATAAGAATGTGTTCCTCCCTGCTTGTTTATGTACCACATAACTGTGGTGTTGTCTGTTCTTATCAATAGCTGACCTGGTTGTAGAAGGTCCTTGAAAGCTGTAATAGCATTTATCACTGCTAGCATTTCTTTTTGATTGATGTGAAGGTGCTTTTCTTTTTGAGTCCATTTGCCCTGAATGTACCGGTCTGTCATGTGCGCCTCCCAGGCGTAGTCCGAGGTGTCCGTTGTGATGACTTGATTTGCTTGAGGCTTGCTGAATGGAAGACCTGTGTTTGTTTAGCATGCTTGAGCCCACCACAGAAATTCCTTTTGCAGACATGGAATTAGTGGTATTATTGTTTCCAAACTGTGGCTGTGTTGAGACCATATGTTTTTTAGGTACCATTGTAGTTCTCATATGCAGCTTTGCACATGGGTTTAGTAAGATGCAAGATGCCATGAATCCCAGAGCCTGCAGGATTTTCCTTGCAGTCAGCCTGGTGCAATTTGCCAGTGTTCTGAAATATTGAATTAGTTGCCCCTGCTTTTCTGGCATGAGGTAGGCCATCTGTGTGTTTGTGTCCGAATTGGCACCCAGGAAAATTATCTTCCGAGAGGGTATTAGTCTTGATTTCTCTTTGTTGACTGTGTATCCTAGAGAGTTTAGTAACATTATTACATAAGCCAGATGTTTCAGAAGAATGTGCTTGCTGTCCGCTTGGATCAGGCAGTCGTCCAAATAAGGGTATATTTGTATCCCTTGAAGTCTGCAGTAGGCAATTACTGATGCCAGGCATTTCGTGAATACTCTGGGTGCAGTAGATAAACCAAAGGGCAATGCAGAGAATTGATAATGGGTTGAACCTGCAAGAAATCTGAGGTATCTTCTGCAATTTTCTCTGAGTGGGACATGCAGGTATGCCTCCTTGAGGTCTAATGTTACCAGCCAAGACTCCTTGCCCAGCATGGGAAGAAGTTGCTGTAGATGAGCATCTTGAATTTTGGTACGAGTAGGAATGTGTTTAGGATGGACAGATCCAAAATAGGTCTCCAATCTTTTCCCTTCCTTGGCACCAGAAGTAGCCTAGAATAAAAACCTTGACCTTGTTCGTGTGTAGGTACCTCTTGAATAGCTTTCATGTTTATAAGATCTGAAATTTGCTTTTGTGCCTCTGCCCTTTGATTGCGTGGCAGGTTCGGCATGCCTTTCATTTTTGGAAGGGTATGAAAATGGAATTTGTAGCCTCTGTTTATAATGTTTAGGATCCATTTGTCCTTTGTGACAATATGCCAATTTTTTGAGAATAGAGCCAGCTTTCCTCCTAAGGGGGCTGCCATTTGAGACCTGGTTGGCATTCAAATGGGAAGTCATTGGTTTTGCTTTCTGAAAGATTGCGAGTTGTCCTCACCACCTCTTGGTGTAGGAGTTTGCCATTGTCTGCCTCTGTACGAGCCTTGTGTTTGTCCCCTGCCCCTCGGGCGCCTGTATCTGCCTCTTTGGGGTCTGTCTGTGGCAGGAAAGGACCAGTTTTTGGAGGGCTAATTTCTACTAAAACGTGGGGGTTGAACCTGCAGAAATTCTTTCACAGTTTGCATTGTTTTAGCCTTTTCCTCCATTTTCCGTAATACTTCTTCAGCATTTGCCCCAAATAGCACATCTTTTTGAAGAGGGGCGTCTAGTAATTTAGCTTTGACATGATCAGGCAAGGCTTGTTCCTTGAGCCAGGCATGCCTACGTATGACTGAGCCTGTAACAGCAGCTCTACATGAGGCCTCTAGAGCATCAAAACCACATTGTAAGGTATGTTTACCCACTTGTTCTGCACTATGCATCAAATCCTGCAACTCCTTCATGTCTGGTTGTTCAGGTTGTGACATTTTACTTTTCAATTGAGATAACAGAAACTGTTGGTATTTTAGCATATGAAACTGACAGTTTAAGGCCCTCATGGATAAGGTAGCAGAGGTATATACCTTTTTTCCCCACCTTTCTAAGGATCTGGAATCTCTCTCGGAAGGCAATGGGTTTTTGGCAATGGAGGCCTTAACTCCCTTGGGCCCCTGTGAGATGGTTTCTAGGTCAGCAGCATGGCTTTTGTATAGAAATTGGTGTGAGTCAGGAACCCTGTAGTACCAGTCAGGCTTAACTGGAGCTGGAGGAAGAGAGTCCGGGTTAAGGCAGGCCTCCGAGTAAACATCATCTAGGATGTCCAGGACAGGAGGTATGAGGCCTGTGCTGGGGTAACAAAAGAAATTCCCTGAGCCTTTTCTTGGAATCTGAATAATCCTGGCCTTCCCAGAGGAAGTGTTCCCTTAAGGTATGCAGAGTTTCACCAAATGAGTAATCCTCGATACAGAAGGAATAGATTCCTCTGCATCAAAGTCTTCAAAAGGGGAGTAAGACTGTTCCTGATGATCAGAGTGCTCTGAAATAATGGATCCCTGATCAGAGGAGGGGGAATCTTCCTCCACTCTGGGTCTTTTGTCCGGAGGTGGCTGAGAACCTCTGATTAGAGTAATTAAATCCTCAGCCATTTTAAGCATCTGTTTCTTAGGCATGGGGCCTGGACATGGGCCCTGTGTAGCTGGTCTCTTAGGGTGCATGGTAGCTTTAGACTTGGTGAAAGCCTTGATAGAGAAAGAAGAGGAAGGTCTGAAGACACCTTGAGTGGAGGTGGACCTGTCCACATTTTGTGTTTCAACGCAAAGCGTGGCTTCGGTATCTGTAGTCAGGGTGTGGCCCGAGGAGCCTGCGACCTCAGGTACAGGAGACACCGCCAAAGATGTGTCATCGGTAATCAGGGGCTGCGTAGGCGCCTCGCTGAGAACCGGACCACGTGTAGTTGGCTTTGGCATGGTGTCGGTAGAGGCCGCGGACCTCGAGTGTCGGTCCTTGTCTCTGCATTTTTTTTAGACAAAACCGGAGTCGGAGTATCCGATGACCTAGTATAGTTAAATAAGCACCAAAAAACAAAAGCAAGCTTTCCACTGCTCAAAAACAGCCAACGGAGGTACGGAATAAACGATTTTATTGCTTGTCAATAACTTTTTAAAACCTTGCTTTTCAGCACAAAACTTCAACCACGTGAAGAACAAATACGAAAAACAAATCCCAACAGTTGAATAGTATAGTTAAATGCTTTTCCAAAATAATGCTGGGCGAACTCCGCCCGATGCTTAATAGTGCGTTTGTTGAATGTAGCACAAAAGCGACAGACCGAGACGTCGTGGTCTGGGCCTAAACAAGGTATACAGAGGGAATGGAAATCCTTATGCGGTATTTGCTTCCCACAAGAAATACAATTATTAACTTTGTCTGACATCGGTCTGAGGCAAGAAAAAGTTTCCCCAACGGGGTACTTAGCTTTTAAGAAGACTTAGGTCCAAATTTTTTCGTAATCTCAGGAGCTGGCCGACCGGCACTTAAGAACAGCTTCTGCTTCGGGCACCGCACGGCAAGAAAGACTGAAGAAAATGGCGTCTGCTGGTTCTTTTATACCCCTGTCGCACTGACGTCAGGGAAGAAGTGACGACAACCGATGCCGGACCTAGACTTTGGAATTCGGCCGACCGAGGACCCGACTGACGGCAGGAGAACCCATCTGTTATGACTGCAGCTGTATGCACGATGAACATCCACATCATCTTCACCCCACGTTGATTCTGGGAAAAGGTTCTTTGTGGGGTTGAGAAGTGGATACTGACGGCAGACAGGGTCTTCCAGTCTGTCACTCAGGAATAAAGTGTCTTGTACTGTTTTTCCAAAAAGGGTGGAACCATAAGGGGCATTTGTAAGATGCCTTGAAGGGCTCTGAGAATGCACAAAGCTGGAGAGCACGCATGACATCTGATGGCAATGTCTGTGCCGACCACCCTAGAGGCACCTTCAGCAGCATGTGACAGAAGCCTCATACAGGTGTTGGAAATGGAAATGAGGGTGGCCATACATGAGAATACCCTCTTCTCTTCTGCTGACATGGACCCTGGGGCAAACGCCACAACTTCTTTGACCAGGTCCCACTGAAGTCTGATCACATGTGCCATGTAGACCAGCACACATATGGCAAATGTGGCTGAAGTGTAAACCCGCTTCCCAAAATGGTCCATGGACTGTTGAGCTCTCCTGAGCGAGCTCTTTCTTCTTAGTCGCTGCAAACACCATGGCATCAACCAGGGACCAATGCTCCTTATCAGAAGGCACACTTAGAATCTTATCAGGGGGCTTGGGGATGGGCTCCACCGTGTCGAGTCCCTTCCATGCCTGAGATGCAATCAAATCCACAAGTGGATCCATGGGAGGGGACATCCAAGGAGATACTGGGTCCTGTGTCAAACGGCTCCAGGAACACAGACTCATCTGGGTTGGGTCTTTGGACAGACCACTCCCCACTCTGGCGTAGGATTTCCATGATGTCTCCAAAGGAAACATCATCCTGGGGGGTGACCAGGGAGAACCTTCCCCTTCTTTTAAGTTGGTGCCTTCTGTGACTGACTCCAGTGGGGAGTCAGAGTGCCTCCTTTTATGCGTATGTTTCCAAGGGTGCTCCTCAGGGGGGAGGGGGGTCTGGGGAGGACTCAAACTTCTGGCCATTCTCGTGGGAGAACTCCTTGGGGCAGAGAGGCAACAGGCTGTCCCTGAGGGAGGATGGCAGAATCCGGCCAAGAAAGAGGAGGCGGCAGGACAGACTCAGAGGACGACAGCATCAAGGGTCTTGAGGGAGCAGAGAGAACCCTCTCCACTACATCAAAAGCAGAGGGAGAATAATCCCAGAAGCTGGGACCAAAGCCAGATCAATAACCTTCTGAGTCAACAGGGGAGTTGGATCCAAGCCTCCAGGTGCAGAGACTCTGAGTGGAAGGGCAGACTCAGAACCTCAAAGCAGATGCCACCCCCCACCCCCCGATCTGGTGCTGAGGCTATGGGCTCCAAGAGGCGGACAGCACTGAACTAGTCGGAGCCAAACCACTGTCGGCAACGAGGTACCATCAGCGTCGACCCCTCGACACTGAGAAGCCTCAGACCCAAGTACTCCGAAGTCAGAGGTCGGATTGGAGAAGGAGCAATAGGAAGAAAGGCGGACTGCATGCTTCCAGCCCCGGAGGGGGAGGGAGCAGGCAAGATTCCCATATGGATATGGGTCCGGATGAATCTTCTGCATAATCCTGTACACCTCGACTTCAAAAAGGCTGTTGGTGGACCGGATGTAGGAAACCACAGATACAGGCCTGGAAAGGCACCAGGGAGAGGCCGATAGAGAGGATCGGGGCCAGAGACACCGCTGGCTCAGGAAAAGCGGGTGACCAGATCTAAGGTGAGAGACTTAGGTGGCTTGGCTGAGGAAGCGTGGTCAGAGAACCGCTTCCTGGGCCTATCCTGCTCTCTGTCTCTATGCTTCTCTCAGAGTCCCAGAGGTCGGGTTGGAGGAAGAAGTAGATGAGGAGGCCTCAGAGGAAGGTTGAGGGAGAAGGAGGCCCTTCAAGATCAGCAGGGGTTGAAGCCTGCACAGATCGAACAGGAGGTGTCTAGGGGTGGGACTCCCAGACAAATGCACAGGGTGTGGCCATCAGAAGGGGGGAGCTTATGGTCACACATTGTGCATTTCTGAAACCCTGGCTTGGGGGGTCTCTGCCATGGTAATGGACCACGCGAATCGAGAAAGGAAGAAAGCAAAGAAAGGGAGCTTTTTTTTTCTTTTGAATTACCGGACCGACCCCTGAAGGCAAGAAGAGTATGGGACAGAATTAGAGATAAGTGGCTAAGATTTAGAAAGAGAAGGAGAAGACCAGAAAAATATTAAACTCACTCACCAGGAACCTGGAGCAACAGACCATGATGCTGACTGGATGTGCGGCAAACGAGATCTGAGAGGAGGAGGGAGACAAGGGGATTATGGTTAGTGGAGGACCTTGGAGCTTGAATCTGATGCTGGAAAATGTGGCAAAGCTGGATCCGTATTCCCCACAGGTTGAAGATCAAATGAAAGCAACTTCAGATCTCATGTTGCAATTTAACGTGAGAATTTAATAAAGAGGTTTCAAAAAGAAGTCACATCATAACACCCAAGAGTTTGCACTTGATACTTCTCAGTACTCCCCACAAATGTCACCATCCCCTGAGGTGTACCATGAGGGGTGGAAAATGCAGTATTGCCACCTTTGGGGTCAGGGTCCTGCATCTTGGTCTTCAGCAGGTGTAACTATAGACAGGATCATTACCTTCTATGTGACAAAAATCATTTTAGCATGAGATGTGCACATCACTAACTTGCATCAGTGTCTTATCGTGTGTGTTTTGGGGTGTGGATTCGGTGCCATACTTGTACTCATTCAAGTTGTGCATGGATGAAATGAAACTTACACTTACATTTTAAAAAAACAGAAGAGATACCCAGGATGGAGTAAAGACTGCTTCAAAATGCTAACACAAGCCTGTTTGGCAGTGTGCACAAAAATGGCGAATCTAAGCACTTACCCCTTTTACTGGTGGAGCAGCTGTTAGCCAACTACTATGAAATCGGACATCAGAGAACAATGCCTGCTGCTAGGGACAGACCAAGTTTGGAAACTACTGTAAATAATACCCTTAAGAAAACTCCTGGCAATTTATCACCCTGAAAAAATGCATGCCATGTAAAGCAAGTCATGGTACAATGATAAAGACAAGACAAAAATGGTGCTTCTTGCGTGACTATGTGATCTCTTAAGTACTTCAGCATAAAGGAATTGTGTGCATATATAGGTATCAAAATGTATCTAAGCACTGCTACAGCACTACTAACAGACATCCACTGTCAATGTGACTGAAAGGACAGACCCTATATCCAGGATGAGCCAACACAGATCAAGGGTCAGGTTTCCTGAATAATGTTGGAAAAATGCCATTACCGTCCATGTTGTGGAGATGCTAATTACGTAGGTCTAAAAGTACCTGCTGTCAAAACCATCTAAAAAGAATGTGCTTGCAATATCAATATTTTGACTAATCAACATTCTGAAAAGAATATAAAATGTAAATGACTTACCAATCAATTAGGTATATGTCAGGGGTTAGATTATTCTTCTTGAAGTGTGCAAACAACCTAGGCAAATTTTCTTCAAAGAAAACTTCAAATGCTGCAAAATAAGTCAGCATCTGTGAAAAAGAGAACAAAATGAACACAAATTCAGAGTTAACGTATGATCGAATGTTACACTAAAAAAATATTAAACTCATTTTTTTTTTTTTTTTTGTTGTTACCCTAAAAGGCTAAACTTGCTTCTTGGACCTCCTGCCACCCTAACCTCAGTGTTCATCTTCATTAATCAAGCTTTGCTGTGTCCTACTGGTTAAGTAGGCTTCCCCACAGTACAGGCAGATGGCTGTGCTGGGGACGAGAAAATATGAAATGAAAGGTTTTGAACTGTCAGATGCTTCTTTTTACTAAACCTTTTCTGGTCTATGCCAAGACCTTCAGTCCCTGCATGCAAATAAAACTACTGAAGCAAGCTCTCTGTTCTAGTAAATCCTTGAATGCCATGGCATGTCAGCCCCATGGAACATGAACACTTCACTATAGAAAAGACCAACTGCAGTCATCACCACCAATTCACTTTGCCAAACTATCAAGCAGTCATTGTACAGACCAGGATGTTTATTTTTATTTCCAGACATTATACACATTGATAAATAAAAAGAAATAAAGGTAAAGCAAGAAATCCATTAACTTTTAGTTATGTACTTACCATAACTTTAGATGTTTGGGATCCATCTCGCCTACATTCAGTACTGATGGGCTCGGAGCCGATCCTTCGGCTCCGACTCGGCATGCTATGCTATAGAGCGAGGCCTCTTATTGGCTGAGCTATTTCTTATCCCAGGATGCACCACCACTAATCCCCCAGATCTTGTTTGTCCGCATTCATGCTCACATGCACAACTTGTTTATATAACATTGTTAGATGTTTCAAGATGAAACAGGTTTCGGACCTTCTGATATCCTCTGATCTCCAAGGAAGGGGGAAGGAGGGTGAGTTATTGGGAATGTAGGCGAGATGGATCCCAAACATCTAAAGTTATGGTAAGTACATAACTAAAAGATGTTATGTGATCCTATCTCGCCTACATTCAGTACTGATGGGACAGCGTCCCTAGCACCTAAACCCTGGGTGGCTCATTGGAAAACACTCCTGAGCACTGTGGAACCAAATGAAGCTCGTCCTCTAGATGCCACATCCAATTTGTAGTGGGAAATGAAAGTGTGCGGGGAAGACCATGTAGCCGCAGCACAAATGTCACTAATGGCAAGCTTAGAATGAAATGCTATTGAAGTAGACATAGCTCTTGTAGAATGAGCTTTGACAGAGGTGGTAAGCTCTATTAGAATAAGAATAAGCTTGAGTAATACAGTCCCTGATCCATTTGGCGATAGTGACCTTTGAGACGGCTTTGCCCAATTTATTGTCCGCAAAGGATACAAACAATTGATCTGTTTTCCTTGTTTGTTTGGTCCTATCTAAATAAAAACGCAATTGCCTGTGGACATCTAATGTGTGGAATATGAATTCCGCTTTGTTAGAATACTTCGGAAAGAAGACTGGAAGTTCTAAGGACTGTTGTAGGCAGAAACTGGAACAAACTTTAGGGACAAAGGATGGATTTGGCCTGAGAGATACTCTGTCTTTGTGAAAAACCAAGTACGGAGGTTTTACAGACAAAGCTTGAAGCTCTGAAACCCTTCTGGCAGAAGTAATCGCCACCAGAAAGGCAGTTTTCCACGATAGAAATTTTAAATCGCATGTCGCTGCCGGTTCGAAGGGGGAGGAAGTTAAGGTGCGTAACACCACATCGAGATCCCATGGAGGAGCAGGATGAGAAATCGGAGGTCTTAAAAGCGCAGCACCTTTCAAAAAGGTCTTACACAATCTGTTACTCATTAAAGGTGGGTTTACAGATTCGTGAAAATTGGAAATAGCTGCCAATTGAACCTTGACGGTAGAGACTGAAGAGCCTTGACTGAAAAGAGAAGTTTGAAATTTCAGTACGTCTGATACAGGAATAGTGATGGGATCCAGACCCCGGAGTTGAGCCCAAATAGCAAATCTTTTCCATTTGCTAGAATACAGTTTCTTTGTAGCAGACTTGTGGGCCGAAGATAAAATGTGTACAACTTCCGGATCCAAGGTATGACTCCTGACTATAGTCGGAAGAGGAGGAGCCAAGCCGTCAATTTTAAGGTGTGTAGGGACTGGTGGAATAGTCCCGACTGATGAACCAATAGGTCTGGGATCTGATCCCGGAACCATAGACCTTCCAGAGCATATTTCCGAAGACAGGGGAACCATACTTGATGAGGCCAGTAAGGAGCAACTAAGATCATTTTGCTCCCCAAGAGAGATGCCTTTTGGATCACCCTGGGAAGGAGAGGAACTGGGGGAAAAGCATAAAGCAAGCCGGTGGGCCACGGACGGGCTAGTGTGTCCATAGGGCTCTTCCCCGGAGCCGGGGTGAGGGAGAAGAACTTTTTGCACTTCGCATTCAGTGGAGTCGCGAAGAGGTCGCAACACGGAACTCCCCATTTGCTGAAAATCTGATTTGCAACTGTAATGTTCAGAGACCATTCGTGTGGAGAGAGGATAGTTCTGCTCAGTCTGTCGGCTATCACACTGGACTTGCCCAGGATATGAGTTGCCACTAGAAAGTGTTTGGTCGACACTGCCCATTCCCAAACTCTCATGGCCTCTCTGCAAAGGGGATAGGATCTGGTCCCTCCCTGTTTGTTCAGGTACCAGACCACTGACATGTTGTCGGAGTGAACGGCAATTACGCCCTGAGGGAGGTAATCGTGAAGGGCTTGAAGGGACAGAAGCACCGCCCTCATTTCTAGGATGTTGATATGAAGTAGGGTCTCTTCTGGATGCCATTTGCCTTGGACTGACCTGCCCAGGGAATGCCCCCCCCACCCCATCTGGGAGGCGTCCATGGTCAAAGTGGCCACAGGAGGAGGTGGAACAAAGGGTCGACCCTGATCCAGATTGGAGGATACCAGCCACCAGCGAAGGTCCCATTTGCAGGTTTCCATGATCCATATGAGGTGACTGAGAGGGAGTTCCTGAAAGGACCACTGAGCTGAAAGAAGCCACTGGAGAATTCTCATGTACAATCTTGCTAGGGGAACTAAAAGAACCGTGGCAGACATGGATCCCAAAAGCTGCAGGACCATTCTGGCTGGGGCTTTGGATCTGTGAAGTAAGGCTCGAACTTGAGCCTGTATGGTTTGTATCCTGTCTGTAGGTAGATAGACCCGCATTCAGTTTGAGTCTATCTCTACTCTGATGAATCTTATGCGTTGAGATGGCAGCAACACAGACTTTGGCCAATTGAAGGTGATTCCAAGGGAATTGCCCAGTGATATCGTGGCTTGTAGGCTCCGCAATAGTAGATGCTTGGAGGTGGCAGTTAGGAGCCAGTCGTCTAGATACAGAAACACCTGGAATCCTAGACTTCTCAGGTGAGCAGTCACGACCGCCAAACATTTGGTGAACACCCTGGGGCTGTGGTGAGACCAAAGGGCAGCTGAACTGAAAATGACTGCCTCCTAGGCTGAAGCGCAGATGTCTCCTGGACGCTTGATGTACCATGATATGGTAATAAGCGTCCTTGAGATCTATGGAGCACATCCAAACACCTTTCTCCAGCAATGGGAGAATGGTTTGTAGGGTGACCATTCAGAACTTGGACTTTTTGACTGAACGGTTTAGAATGCTGAGATCCAAAATGGGCCTCAAGTCCCCGGTCTTTTTTGGCACCAAAAAGAATCTTAAGTCCCTAATCTGATCTGGTCTGCGGGGACCGGTTGGATGACTCCTTTTTGCAGCAGCTTTGAAACTTCTGAGGCTGCAGTTTCCCGTTGACTGGGTGGCGGGTCCGGGATTTGTTTGCACCGAGGTGGAGAGTGAGAGAAAGGGATGGCGTAACCTCCGGCGATAATTCGAAGCACCCATCGGTCCTGAGTGATACCTTCCCAGGCTTTTAGGTGCCTCGAAAAACGACCCCCAACTGGCTCCGGAGCTGCACAGTCGGGCAATCCCTCAGGGACTGTGAAAGGCTGAAAAGCCATGAAAGGATTCGCGGTCTCCAGTGTTGCGAGAGCCTCTGCCGCCTCTGGGACAGCGTCTTCCAGAAGAATTTCCCCCTCCCCTGCCTCTGGAAGGGGGATTGTCCTGCTGTGAGGGGTAAGACTTCTGAGATCTACGGAACCACATTTTCCCTCCTCTTTTAGCCTTGGGGTAAGGCCGAAAGGGAGTGGAAAATCGTGCCCCTACGGCAGTCAAAGTCTTACCTTCTTGCTCGCAGCAGGTCAGTGTGTCCTTTACCTTGAGTCCAAACAAGGAGGACCCATCAAAGGGGGCGTCGGCAAAGGAAGACTTAAAGGCCTCCGCAAAATGACACAGGCAGAGCCAGGCTAGTCTCCGTAGAGCAATGCCTGTACTGCCGCTCTACTCGCCTTCGGCCGCATAAGAAATGAGCCTCATGGACGAGTTTGATATGGACGACAGCGTAGCCAGCTGAGAGCCAACCGTCTGGGCCAGCTCCTCAGGCAGGTTACCCAAGAGGGTATCGGAAAGTTCTTTAATCAGATCCCTCTGAAATCTGGTAAAGTGCGTGAGATAGTTCAAGGACCTTAATGTAAAGGCCGCTGAACTTAGGGTGCGCTTACCGTACCGATCCATGCTCCTAGACTCCTTATTAGGAGGATGGACGGACGTCAAAGCCTCTGCTACATCTTGCTGGGTAGCAGATGCCACCACCAAAGCATCTACAGCCACACCTTTCGTCAGAAACTCTTTTCCGGGGGTGCTGACAGGAACTTATTAGGATGAGCAGGCACCGGTTCCACAGAGTCTGGGTGTTCCCACGCC
The DNA here is from genome assembly GCF_019279795.1 of Protopterus annectens. Classification (NCBI taxonomy): domain Eukaryota; kingdom Metazoa; phylum Chordata; order Ceratodontiformes; family Protopteridae; genus Protopterus; species Protopterus annectens. The sequence goes on from NC_056729.1 coordinate 1,366,847,285, forward strand.
CTTCGACAGATCAAATCCAAGAGCTCGAAGGGCGGAGACACCCAGGAGGCGGAGGGCTGAGCCCCGAAGGCCTTAAGGAACACAGACTCATCAGCAGAAGGGGGTTTGGATTGCCAGCCGCCTCGTTGTTTAAGGGCTTCCAGGATGTCTGCAAAGGAGACATCATCTGAGGACGACTTAGGGGACCCCTCTGCATCATCGAGATCAGTGTCTGATGTAAGAGACTCATCAGGGGAGTGAACGTGCTTCCTCTTGCACAATCTTTTCCTGGGGGGTTCCTCCGAAGAAACTTCAGAGGGACCTCCAGTAGGGGGGGAAACCCCAGTGGGGGTAACTTCAGGCCCCGGGGCTCCGCTGTCCAAGGACAGGGGGACTGCCAAAGACCCAGTCTCAGTATGCAGGGAAGGAGCTGGGGAGACCGTGGAGGTAGCCAAAGAAGACTTGGCTAACGCACTCCTCATAGCCTTGAAGGCGTGACCACCAGAATCCTGGGAAGGTCCCACCTCCGTGGCCACAACGGTAGACGGCACTCCCGCAGCCGACGCACCGAGAGGAAGGCTTGGGACTGAAAACATCAGTCCCGAAGCATCCCCCCCCCGGGGCCGACAGAAGTCCGCGTACCAAACTCAGACTCAAGAGCCGGAGTTGGAGTAAGGGTTGGGCCCGACCCGAAAACCTCTATCGGTTCCACCAGCACCGGCTCCAACGGTGCCGAGGCTGTTGGAGGAGGAACCATAGTAGCAGGGTGGACCATCGGCTCCGAAGCCGAATGGGCTGGAGCCGAAACTAACTTTTGAAACACCGGAGACTGGAAAAGTCTTAGGAGCACCCTGTCGATGTCCGAATCAGACATCTTGGAGGATCCTAGACGACACCGATCGGGTCCGAACCGATTTCTCCATCGGCTCCATAGGACTAGGGGACCGGCTCTGAATGGATTCGATTACTATCGGTTCCGAGGGAGACCTCAAAACAATTTCCCTCGGTGCCGATGAGGACTTCGGCGCTGAAGGGGAAGAGTCTGGGCCGGCAACCCTCATCGGCTCCAAAATCAGTGGAGCCGATGAAGGTGACCCGCCTCTCGATGCCCCAGTCCTCGGCTCCGAAACCAGAGGGGTCGAGACTGGAGGCATCGAGGCAGACCGTTCCGCCCTCTGCTCCGAAGTCCGTGGAGCCGATGGAGAAGCCTGCCTAGGTTTTTTGGCAGTCTGTTCCGACAGACTGGTCGGAGCTGATGCTTTTTTCTTTTTCGTAGGAGAGGAAGAGGAAGATAAAGCCTCCTCGAAGGATGGCTTAATCAAACCTTTTAAAATTAATTTATTCTTCCTCTCCTGGAGGACTCTCGAAGAAAAGGCGTGACACACGCTACAGGACTCTTGTAGGTGCTTGGCGCCTAAACAATAAACGCACGAGGAGTGGTCATCCGTTATGGACATTTTATAACCACACCTCACGCACTTTTTAAACCCAGAGGGTCTATGTTCCTTAGACATGCTGCCTAACCCTAAGAAACAAGATTTTAATACACAGAAAGAGAAAACTAAGTTTTTTTTTTTTTTTTTTTGACAAAAAACAGTTCACAAACTAGTAGCACCAACACAGAAAATGAGGGTCAAGACCCTCTAACTTAAGCAGGTACTTGACCTCTGGAAACACAAAAACGCTAGATAGTAATAGGGGAAGGCCCCTCTAACTTAAACGGGAAACCTTCCCTTAACGAAAAAACACAATTTTCTCAACAGATTTTTCCAAACACACTCGTACAACAACAATAGCTGTTAAAACAGCTTTTGGGTTCAAATTAGCAAATTTTCTGACAGGAAAAGTCTGAATAAAACAGTACTTAGCCCAGCCAAGTTTGAGACCACATCCTAGCTTGTAAGCGGCAAACGAGATCTGGGGGATTAGTGGTGGTGCATCCTGGGATAAGAAATAGCTCAGCCAATAAGAGGCCTCGCTCTATAGCATAGCGTGCCGAGTCGGAGCCGAGGGATCGGCTCCGAGCCCATCAGTACTGAATGTAGGCGAGATAGGATCACATAACATCATTAGTTAACGGTATACTGATGACACTGCCCTTATTTGCTCTGCCCCCTCTCTACAATTACTCCAAGACAGAACCCAGGAAGCCTTCACTACTATAGAAAAATGGCTAAATTCCTCCCAACTCATACTAAACCCATCTAAGACCAAACTCATGATCTTCCACCCAAAAAACGTTCACCCCTACCTCACCATTCTCAATAACATCCTCCAACAATATCCATATCAGTAACCCAAGTCAAGCTACTAGGTGTTAAATATTAACCAAAACCTAAATTCAACATATAGCACTAACAACTGTTAAAGTTCATAAACTAGGTTCACTCTACCACTGCAAGAGCTTCCTCACACAGGAATCCCAAATCACTCTCTCTCGCACCCATCTACTCTCTGCCTTACTATACGCTTCCTCAGTTCTAACTAACCTAAACAAATCTGACCTTCTAAAACCATCTCCCTACTACAACAAAATTTAAAAATTTGCAACCAATGCTAAGTTTTGTTCTCATCACTGCCTCTCCCTAAGACAACTAGGATGGTGAGAACTCCCTAACCTACTAAAATACAATCAACTTCTCCTGACACATCAACTGCTACAACCAAATAAAATGCCTGCCCTCACTGGCCTGCTCATCTTCCACAATACTGCACATCAACTAAGATCTTCCAATACCACCCTACTGACAGTTAATTGCTTACATAGCTCAGGCCATCTCTATTCCTGTGCAGTTGCTAAGGCCTGGAACTCCCCCCACCGACATTAGATATCTAAATAGTAAACATACTTTCAAATCCCTACTAAAATATCTCTTATTCAAAACTTGAATATGTTCCTGTACAGAACCAGACGAATGTCACCTGTTCCTGACTTTCAACATCCCTAGATCACAGGTGTTATGATTTCTAGTTTATGACCCTGTTTGTCTATGGAAACTTTTTTTGAGTTTATGTTCAAGCAATTCTATATTTGTTGCATAATATCCTTAATATTTCTCGATATTCTAACCACTGTATGCTACATCAATTGCAAAACTCCAATTTTTACTCCTTTTATATGTTCTATGCTCTTACAAAATAGCTATGTTTATATCACTATTTTTTATAATGTTTTACTAGTTGGAGCTTTTCTCCCCAGGCCTCTGCTGAACAGTCACCGTGGGTCCAGTTGGACTAACCCAGTATATAAATGGAAAATAAAATAAACATTACAAAAGTGGTAATCCTGTTTATTCAACTCAATCTAGTTTAGAAAGCCTACAAAAAAAAAATCAAAGATAAGATGCTACATGTCAAATTCAGAAGGTAAGATGATTCATTTACTTTGTCTTGTACATTGACACAATTAAGTTACTTCTGCTGTATTAAGCTATTACCATTATATATTATAGATAAATGAGTATTTACCATATTAGTTTATCTTCAGCAGATCCCTTTACAACAGCACAGCTAAGACCCTCTCCAATTCTTGAGACATCTCTGGCGCCCATGCTTGGGGCATCTGCTGTGACACCCGTGGACTGGCCCAGCAATCAAGGAGCCTCAATCCTCACCAGTGAGAGGCGACCATATAGGGAAAAGGATAATAAAAATACATACAGTAAAGTACAATTTCTCTTAAGAGCACACAGAGTGGGGATGGTTTCTCCCCTTCTCTCCAGGTCCCCAATAAGACTCCCCACTGGCACAGGTATAGGGTCCAGACCTTAGCCTAGTGGGCAAGCTAAAACCTCCAGCACCTCTCTCTCTCAACCAGTGCTTCGTGTCCCTGCCCAAGTAGCTGACACACACAGATAAGATTTTATACAACCACACAGACACTCCTGGGGAAGGCTGGCACAGGTTCTCCAGCTGTGCCCCTTTTACACAGACTATACAGTAGAAATCACTACCACCAAGCTAATAATTATCAGCTACTCAAAGGCCCTTAAAAGGATGTACAATTACTGTGCAATAATATTATCCAAATGATAAGTGCAACCTAACAGTTGAGACTTATTTGGAGTGACTTGCTACAGTATCACTATATACATGCAATGTACTCTTAGGGCTTAAATTATCTCTCCACAAAACAGTCACAGGTGAAAGGTTTAAAAATATTTAATAAATAATAAAAACACATGACAATACTACTTACTATACAGTGCTAGTCAAGAGTTGAGATAGAGAAATACTTAAAATAATACAGTAGCAAACGTTCTGACATCACAGAAAAACAAACTAGTCTAATCTTCCCATTTCCTAGCTATATCTAAGGGAAAACGGTTCTGAAATCCTACTTGCATCTAGACACAGGCGTGAGTTGAATGTTCTCAAGACAAATGCTCTCATTCTCTGTCCTTAAATTGATAACAGTACCACTGATTCAGTTCAGATTACATCATTTCTTTCTGGTTCCCAGGCTAACAGATTCTCAGATGTTAATAGCCCTTGATCTTGCAAGCTGGTCAGGAAGCCAGAATAAAAGAATTTATACATGCAAATTCTAGCAATTAACTAGTCTTAAGACAATAGCTAGAATTCCTTCATGCAGACATATTGGCTCCAAGCCCTGTCAAAGAATTGACTTATTAGCTTTGTTACAGCAGAGTGCATTTTTGTTACATTTTTGCAGTTCCACACTAAACACCAATTTCCCATTTAACAGAATAAGCCTGTGGCTTATATTAATATTTACAAATGACCGCATTATCTACAAAATTCTATCTGGCTAGGCTGGCAGCCTTCACCTATCTTCACACCTGCCATCACAAGTCATGGTATCAGACCTAGTTTCTAGAAAAAGGGGGGGGGGATGAACACTACTTGCATAAGTCAAGGGACTATGAGGCTAGGCACTTAATAGCCCTAATGACTGCTTGCCTAGTAGCAGCCTAGAGATGTACAGCAGTGCACTCTACCATGATTCCCACCCATGTCCCTGCAGAAAGTACAGTTGTGTACACTCACCATAAATGTAGATGTTTGAGTGTATTCACTGTTGCAGTCCTCACACATGGGTTATCGGGCTCACTGGTAGCCCTCTATAGTCTGTGCCTTACGGAAAAAAAAGGGGTAATGGAAAGTGGGAAACCAGGACTGCAACAGTGAATACACTAACATCTACCTTTATGGTAAGTGCACACAACTGTACTATGTTCTTTGTGTTTCACTGTTGCAGTCCTCGCATATGGGTTGATTCCCAAAGCCCAGTAAGAAGACAAAAGGGGGAGGAAGGATAACAGATTAAGGGTTGGTAAGGAGGCCCTGCAAAATTGCAGAGGCAAAACCAGCCCTGGATTTAAAAGAAAAGGGTAGATTGTAATGCTTTGTGAAAGTATGGACAGAAGACCAAGCAGCTGCTTCTAGAATGTCCTTTAGTAGGCACGCCTCTCAGAAAAGCCGCAGCAGTAGAGGCTGCTCTAGTAGAATGGGTCCTAATAGCCTGTGTGGGAACCTTCCCAATGCTGCAGGTAACAAAAGTGAATACAATGAGCAATCCATTTGGAGATTTTTGTTTTCAAATAGCTTTACCCTGAGCCCCAGGAGCAAGACTAACCAATAACTGTTCAGATTTTTGAAAGGATTTGGTCCGAAGTAAAACCTCAGCTGTCTATGCACATCAAGAGTGCAGAATCCTTTCCCCTTTATTTTGGGGATTGTTGAAAAATGTAGGCAGGTGAATAGACTGGTTAAGGGTTAAACTGGAAACTACTTTAGGAATAAAGGAGGGATTGGTTCTCAGAGAAACCTGATCCGAGTGAAAAATAATGAAAGGTTCTACTGCCATTAAGGCTTGCAGGTCAGATACCCTTCTAGCTGAAGTAATAGCTAAAAGGAAAGCAGTCTTCCAGGACAGAAAGTTCAAATCTGCAGAGGCAGCTGGTTCAAATGGAGGCAGAGTAAGTTTTTCCAGGACAAAATTAAGATCCCAAGCAGGAGTAGGAGCTCTTCTGGGAGGTCTAGGATTACTAGCTCCCATCAGGAACGGTTTCATTAAGGGATGAGAAAAAATGGGTTGCTCAAAAGAATGAGCCGAAATTGCTGAAACCTGAATTTTGATTGAAGAAAAGTAAAAGTCCACCATTAAGCAATCCTGCTAGTCAAGAATAAGTGAGAAGGATGAGAAGAGTCTTCTCCTTTAGCTAGCATTGTGCAAAATCTCTTCCATTTATCTGCATAGGATTTTCTTGTGCTAGGCTTCCTGACCTCATGAACTTCAACCACCTGTTGGGAAAGAGAGTACTAGCCAGGCAATCAAATGCAGTGTTTGAAGATGAGGATGAAGGAACTTCCCATCCCTCCCTGAACCAACAGATCTGGTACCAGGGGAAGATGCCAAGGCTGAGCCTGGGAAAGACTGCTAAGGAGGGGATACCAATGCTGCCTGGGCTAATCTGGTGCTATCAGAATAGCCTGTGGTTTTTCATCTCTTATCTTTACCAGCACCCTGGGAAGAGGAGGGAATGCATAAACAGATGCATCCATGGGAAAGACAACGCATCCATCCTCCAAGCTTTGTTGTGAAACTCCCTGGTGCAGAAGGTTGGAAGGAGATGACTGGTGTGAGAGAAAAAAGATCCACTTGTGGGGTGCCCCAATAATGAGTGATGTGATGGAAAATGTCGTTGTTCAGTTGCCACTCGAGAGGATCCAGAACAGGTCTGCTCAAATGATCCACCAAGGAGTTTAGCCTCCCTGAAAGATAATGGGCTATTAGATGTAAGCCCATGGATGCTGCTATGGACCATAGCCTCATGCTTTGCCTGCACAAGGGGTAAGAGCAAGTCCCCTCCTTGATGTGCCACATGACTGTGGTATTGCCTGTCCTGATCAGCAGAGTCCCAGGGTAGAGTAAGTCCATGAAAGCCAGCAAGGCCTGCAGCACTGTCATCAATTCTTTTAAGTTTATGTGCAGATGAATCTGTTGGGTGCTCCAAGTCCCCTGTATGCCTCTGCCCTCCAGATGAGCCCCCCCATGCAACATCTGAGATGTCTGTGGTGAGAATCTGGCTGGCGGGCGGACGCAGAAAGGCAGACCCTTGTTCTGAGAAAAGGCAGTCACCCACCAGAGGAACTCCATTTGTAGACAGGGACTCGGGAAGAATAAAGTCTAAATCCTGCGTGTGTTGACACCAAAGATTCTTGAGGTACCACTGAAGTTCATACGCAGCCTTGCATATGGGATCATCAAAATACATGAAAGCCATGAACCCTAGTGCTTGCAGGAATTGCCTTGCAGAGAGCTAGGTCATGCTTGCCAAGTTCATGAAGTAAGCGGAAAGATCTTCTTATGTTGAGGGAGGAATACCATCTGGGTGGCTGTATTCAGACTCGCTCCCAGGAAAACAATCTCTCTTGAAGGAACCAACTTTGACTTCTTTTCGTTGAGTGTGCAACCTAAAGAGGTGAGAATGTTCTTCACAAAATCCAAATCCTTTTGTAGTTCTGGGGAATTTGCTTGAATGAGACAGTCGTCCGGGTAAGGAAAAATGTGAATGTTTCTCTGCCTGCAAAAAGCAATGGCTTGACCAGGCACTTCGTAAAAACTCTGGGAGCAGTAGATAAGCCAAAGGGCAATGCAGAGAATTGAAAGTTTCACTCCCCAGCCCTGAAGCGAAGGAACTGCCTGCAACTTTCCCTTACTGGGGTGTGCAGATGAGCCTCCTTGAGATCCAAAGTTACCAGCCATGAATCCTTGCCCAGCATTAGTAGTAATTGTTGAAGGGTGAGCATCTTGAATTTGGGAATCACCAGAAAAGTGTTTAGAATGGACAGATCCAGAATAGGGTACCAGAAAAAGCCTTGAATAAAAGCCTAGGCCTGCCTGATTTGCAGGAACTGGCTCTATAGCTCCCATAGTCAGTAGTGAAGAAATTTGAGTTCCTACATCTGCCCTGTGAGTTCCGGGTATGTCTGGGTACCCTTGTAAGAGAGAAGGTGTGAAAGTAAAACTTGTAACCTTGGTTTACTATATTGAGCACCCATTTGCATCTGTGATGGTAGACCATACCTCTGTGAACCTGGCTAACCTCCCCCCCCCCCAAAGGAAACCCAAGGTCCGCAGAGGTAGGCACAAAAAGGCCAGAGTCATTGAAAATGTTTGCTTTGGGAACTGGCTTAGAACTCCCCAATTTAACAGAAAAAGAAGAATGCCATTGTTTAGCCCTTTGAGGGGCAGAAGCCTGCCTTCTGGAAGACCTGAAACCCCTAGGTCTAGAGCGACCCTGCTTGCCAGGATCAGGGAAAGACCAATTCTTGGAAGGATAATGTCTACTGAACCAAGGAGGCTAAACCTGAAGGAAATCTTTTACAGCTTGCATAGATTTTGCCTCATCCTCCAACTTCTTCTGTACCTCCTCAGCCTTATTACCAAAAAGATTGTCCTTGTGCGAAGGAACATCCAGCAATTTAGATTTAACTGGTTCAGAAAGAGGCTGCTCCCTGAGACAAGCATGCCTTCTAATTACAGAACCAGTAGCTGCTGCTCTGCAGGAAGCTTCCAAAGTGTCAAAACCACAATGAAGTGAATCCTTAAAGTGGCAGAATTCAGTAAATCTTGTAAATCTTTGTTCTCCATCATAGATGGAATATCTCCAAGTTTAGCCTTAATAGCCTCCAAAGTATGCTGCTGATACTTAAGCATGTGAAAAAGGCAATTCACGGATCTAATGGCAAGAGTTGCAGAGGTATAGACTTTTACCCCACCTGTCCAAGGCCCTAGATTCCTTATCAAAAGGCACAGGGTTTTTAGCAATAGTAGCCTTAACACCCTTGGGGCCTTGAGAAATAATTTCTGGATCAGCAGTATGTTTTTTAAAAAGGAATTGATGAGAATCAGGAACCCTGTAATACCTATCCGGTTTTCTGGGGGCAGGAGGAACAGAATTAGGAGTTAAAGAATTTTTCAGGAAAACATCCACAATTTCCAACACTGGATATATAGCCTTTTCTTAGACTGTGGAAAATCCTGACATTCCCATTTAAAATGCTCCTTAAGAGTATTCAAAGTATCCCCCAAAGGAAAAATCTTCTGGAGAGGTGGCAGAATGGATAGGTTCCTCAGCATCAGAATCCTCAAAGCCAGAAAAAAGTTGAGAATTTACATCTTCACCAGCAGACGTACTGGAAATTTCAGAATCTGAGGCAGGCAAAACATCAGGAGATAATTCCCTAGCCCTCTTTGAAGGGGGGGATGAGAGCCCCTAATCAGGGAAAGAAGATCACCAGCCATCTTTACCAACTGGGACTGGGGTACAGGAGGGGAGACCACTGCCGGCTTGTGAGTAGGTTTGCGGCTGGAAGGTTTACTAGCAATCTGGAGGGACTCGGGAGGCCTAGCAAAGTACAGTTTTGTACCTACCATAAATGCAGATGTTAGAGTGTATACACTGCTGTAGTCATTACACTTGGGTTATATCCTGCCATCAGGCGGTCCCCTCAGTCGGCCTGAGTTCCAAAGTCTTGGTCCGGCGTCGGTTGGCGTCGCCTCTTCCCTGACGTCAGTGCGACAGGGGTATACAAGATGCAGCAGATGCCATTTTCTTCAGTTTTTCTTGCCCCAGATGTCAGGTGCCCCCAAAAAGGTAGGCAATGCAAACTGCTAATAAAACATACATATGAAAAGCAATTCTAAAAATTTCAGTTACCAGCAAATACTCCCCATAGGTAGTAAAGGGTAGAAGAGTTAGGTATGTACCAGCAAGTAAGAGGGGAAGGAGGGAGGGTAACCTGGACTGCAGCAGTGTTACACTCTAACATCTACATTTATGGTAGGTACAAAACTGTACTATGTTCATCATGTTACACTGCTGCAGCCATTACACTTGGGTAGAATCCCAAAGCTGAGGTAGGGTGGCTGGTTCTATAGGGCATTAGGGGTGGCTACAAGGCCCTGCAGCACAGCAGTGGCAAAGCCAGCTCTGGATTTAGAGTAAAGAGGCAGATGGTAATGCTTGGTAAAGGTATGTACAGAACTCCAAGTTGCTGCTTCCAAAATGTCCTTGGTAGGCACTCCTCTGAGGTAGGCAGTTGAAGTGGCTGTTGCCCTGGTAGAATGAGACCCAATGCTGTTAGGTACAGTTTTCCCATGGTGTGTATAGCAGAAATGTATACAGTGTCCTATCCATTTTGAAATGGTCTGTTTTGAAATGGCTTTTCCCTGTGCTCCTGCAGCATATGTTACAAACAGTTGCTCAATTTTCCTGAAAGCTTTGGTTTTGTCCAAGTAGAAGCGTAACTGCCTGTGTATGTCCAAAGAATGCAGAAGTCTCTCCCCTTTATTCTGTGGGTTTGGATAAAAAGTTGGCAAGTGAATAGTTTGGTTTAAAGCCACACTTGATACCACCTTTGGCATAAAAGTAAGGTTTGTTCTTAAAAACACCCTGTCTTGGTGAAAGGTTCCACTGCCATTAGTGCCTGTAATTCTGAAACTCTTCGTGCTGAGGTTATTGCCAGGAGTAGTGCAGTTTTCCAAGAGACATTTTAAATCTGCTGAGTTAGCTGGCTCAAAAGGAGGTAAAGTTATTTTCCAACACGAAGTTGAGGTCCCAAGTTGGAGTTGGTGCTCTACGGGGCAGTCTTGTGTTTTTGGCCCCTCTGAGGTACTGTTTTAGCAGAGGATTAGAAAACATAGGTGGGTCCGTATTGTAATAAGCAGAGATGGCAGAGGTGTGGATCTTGATGGATGAAAAGGAGAAGCCTTTGTCCAGCATCTCACTTAAATAATGTAGTATCTGAGGAATATTTGGGACAAGAGGGCCAAGGCTGTGAGCCTGGTTCCAGGCACAGAATCTCTTCCATTTATCCGAAAAGGCTTTCCTGGTGCTAGGCCTTCTGGCCTCCAAAATGACATCCAGAACAGCTTTGGAGAGAGGCATTGCTTGCTTGACTAAGGAATCTGCCATGCAGCCAGGTTTAGAGTCTTTAGCTGGCTGTGAAGTATCAGATTGTTGTGCTGAGTTAGATGTGGGATTTGAGGCAAAATCCAGGGTTGAGCTTGTGCCAAGTTCTTTAAGATGGGGTATCAGTGCTGGCGTGGCCAGTCTGGGGCAATCAGGATCATCTTTGGCTTTTCTTGCCTGGCTTTTAGGAGTACCTTTGGAAGGAGAGGTAGTGGTGGGAAAGCATATACTTGGAGGTTTTTCCAGCTGAATGAGAGGGCATCCACTTTCCATGCTTGTGGGTGGTAAGTCCTTGTGCAGAATCTCTATAGCTGACAGTTCACAATGTCCGGGCTCCACCATTTTTGTGTCATCATTCTGAGTATTTGTGGATGTAATTTCCAGTTGTGTGGATCCATGATGTTTCTGCTTAAGTCGTCTGCCAGTGTGTTTTCTCTCTTGGCAGGAATTGTGCTTGCAGATGAACTTGATAGGTTATAGCTGTGTTCCACAAGGTAATGGCTTGTCTGCAGAGGGGATAAGAATGAGTGCCCCCTTGCTTGTTTATGTACCACATAACTGTGGTGTTGTCTGTCTTTAGTAGTAGTTGTCCTGGATGCAGAAGGTCCTTGGAAGCAATAAAGGCATTTTGATTGATGTGAAGATGCCTTTGTTCTGCGGGCCACTTGCCCTGAATACATTTTCCTGCCATGTGTGCTCCTCCCCAGGCATAAATCCGATGCATCTGTTGTCAGTGTTTGCCTGGCTGTGGGTTGAGTGAAAGGCTGTCCCTTGTTGAGGTGACATGCTTGAGCCCACCATCGAAACTCCCGTTGAAGGCAATGAATTAGTGGTATTACTGCTTCCAAACTTTGACAGTGTTGAGACCAGACACTCTTTAGGTACCACTGTAGTTTCCTCATATGCAGTCTGGCATATGGAATTAGTAGTATGCATGATGCCATGTAACCCAAGGCCTGCAAAATTGTTCTTGCAGGGAGTTGGGTCTTTGTTGCCATCAATTGAAAATATTGAGTCAGTTGTCCTTGCTTGTCTGGCATGAGATAAGCCATCTGGGCCATTGTATTCAAGCAGGCACCCAGGAATATTATCTCTTGTGAGGGCACTAGTTTTGACTTCTTTTCGTTTACTGTGTACCCTAGGCAACTTAACATTTTTTTTTACAAACGCCAGATGCTTTAGAAGAATGTCCTTGCACTCTGCTTGAATCAGGCAGTCGTTCAGGTACGGATAAATTTGAATTCCTTTCTGCTTGCAAAATGCAATTACTGGTGCCAGGCACTTTTTGAAGACCCTGGGCGCAGTAGATAAGGCAAAGGGCAGTGCAGAGAATTGGTAGTGCATTGAACCAGCTATGAAATCTGAGGTATCTTCTGCAGTTTTGTCTGATAGGGACATGCAGGTATGCCTCCTTGAGGTCCAAAGTTACAAGCCAAGCTTTCTTGCCCAGCATGGGAAGAAGCTGCTGTAGTGTCAACATTTTGAATTTTGGGACATCCAGGAAAGTGTTTAAAGAAAAAAGATCCAAAATGGGCCTCCAGGCTTTGCCCTTTCTGGGAACCAGAAAGAGTCTCGAGTAAAATCCTTGTCCTTGCTCCTGTGTTGGTACCTTTTGAATAGCTCTCATGTCCACGAGTACTGTAATTCGTCTTTGAGCCTCTGCCCATTGATTTGGTGGCAGATTTGGCATTCCTTTTAGCCTTGGCAGAGTGTGAAAGTGGAACCTGTAACCTTGAGATACAATGTTGAGAACCCATTTGTCTTTGGTGATCATATGCCAATTGTGACAGAAAAGTGCCAGTTTTCCTCCCAAAGGGGCTGCCAAGAGAGAACTATTTGGCAGCTGTAGTGGGAAGTCATTGGGGCTGTTTTTTGTAAGGTTGAGGCCTGTCTTCCCCTTCTTTCTGGGATGATGTACCCCATTGTCAAGGCCTGTAAGGACCCTGTGATTGACCTCTACCTCTTGGATGTCTGTATCTGCCCCTTTGAGGTCTGTCTGTACCTGGAAAGGACCAATTCTTTGTTGGCCAATTTCTGCTAAATCGAGGAGGCTGAACCTGTAAGAAATCCTTCACGGTTTGCATAGATTTTGCCTTATCCTCCATTTTCTTTAATACCTCTTCTGCCTTAACTCCAAATAAAACATCCTGCTGCAAAGGTGCATCCAATAATTTTGCTTTAACATGATCTGGTAACGTCTGTTATTTTAACCAAGCATGTCTTCTAATGACAGAACCTGTAACTGCTGCTCTACAGGAGGCCTCTAATGAATCAAAACCACATTGCAAAGTATGTTTTCTCACTTGTTCAGCTGCATGCAATAAATCCTGCATTTCTTTACAATTAGGAGGATCTGAGTTTGGAAGCATTTTTTGTTTCAACCGAGACATCAAATATTGCTGATATTTTAGCATGTGAAACTGGCAATTTAAGGCCCTCATTGCTAAAGTTGCAGAAAAATATACTTTCTTCCCCCATCTGTCTAATGCTCTGGAATCTCTGTCAGAGGGGACTGGGTTCTTTGCTGAGGAGGCCTTTACCCCTTTGGGGCCCTAAGAAATAGTTTCATGGTCAGCAGCAGGGCTTTTATAAAGAAATTTGTGAGTCAGGGACTCTGTAGTATCTGTCTGGCTTAACTGGAGCAGGAGGTAAAGAATCAGGATTTAAACTGGGTTCAGTGAACACATCATCCACAATATCTAACACTGGCGGAATAGCAAGGGGTCTGTGTTGAGGTAATAAAAGGAAATCTCTGAGCCTTTTCTTGGACTCAGAAAAATCCAGGCCCTCCCAATGGAAATGCTCCCTCATGGTATGCAAAGTTTCCCCAAAGGAGTAGTCCTCTGGCAGAGAGGCTGAAGGAATGGATTCCTCAGCATCAGAATCCTCATAGGGGGGTAAGGAGTATCCTAGGTCTGAGGATGAATCTGAAGAGATGGATACCTGGTTGGATGAGTCAGTCTGCATCCTGTCTAGGCCTTTTAACAGGAGGGGGATGGGACCCCCTGATCATTGAGATTAGGTCTTCGGACATTTTGAGCATTTGTTTCTTAGGCATGGAGGCCTGTCCTGGTGAATGTTGAATTTGTTTAGTTTTTAAAGGAGTTTTAGACTTGGCAGAAGATTTAACGGTTAACAGAGTAGGTCTGAATACACCCTCTGATGCTACGGGTTGCTCAGCTACTCCGGATCCCTCTGAAGGGTTAGTCTCAGTAGGCTGTAAACCTGGTGCATCTGAAGGCCCAGCCATCTCCACGTGGGAGTCGGAGGCAGCCTGAGGTTCTAAAGTAACGGTCGTCAGGGGCTGCGAAGGCACCTCGCTGAATACCGGAGAACTGGCGACTGGCCTAGAAGAGGCTTTGTCATCAGTTTTGGGCCTCAGATGCCTGTCCTTGTCTTTGCGCTTTTTGTGTATTCCGGTCGTCGGAAGTTCCGATGGCATGGTATAATTGAATTTTCTGCCAAAATAATGTCGAGCAAAATCAAACCGTTTAATAGTGTGCTTGTTAAACCTAGCACAAAACCGACAACCTGTGACATCGTGGTCTGGGCCTAGGCATGGCATACAATAAGAATGGAAATCCCTATGAAGTATTTGCTTCCCACAAGAAATACGGTTATTAACTTTTACTGACATCGGTCTGAGGCAAGAAAAAGTTTCCCCAACGAGGTACTTAGCTTTGTAGAAGACTTCGGTTCTGGATTCGGAATGAAAATCTCAGGAGTCGGCTGACCGGCATTTGAACTGCATTTGCTTCGGGCACCGCGCGGCAAGAAAGACTGAAGAAAATGGTGTCGGCTGCATCTTATATACCCCGGTCACACTGACGTCAGGGAAGAGGCGACAGCAACCGACGCCGGACCAAGACTTTGGAACTCAGGCCGACTTGAGGGGCCGCCTGACGGCAGGATATCCCAAGTGTAATGACTGCAGCAATGTAACACTATGAACATCTGCAGAAGTCTAAACTAAGGTAGTCAGTCTGGTCTCATGTCGAAAAGAGGAGTCAGAAGCTGGTGCCTGCAAAGCGGCTCCGGACCCATCTGAGGCGGCGACAGGCGGAGGGTCGGAGGACGAAAAAGCAGCCTGCGGCATGGAGGACTCCGTAAAGGTCTCGGCAGAGGCCTGCAGATGAAAATCTGCAGGGGCTGCGAAAGGACCTCACTGACTACCACTGTGCTGACGGCCAATTTCACCAGTGCGTGAAGATTTAACACTAGGCCTGCTGTGGTCCTTGTCTTTGCCTTTCTTCGGTATATCCGAAGTCAGGAGACCAGAAGACCCCATACCGACGAACTTGGGCCAAACTCTGATATGCTTATACAAAATCTTAGCTCTATGGCGAATGGTACGCGGGATAAAGGAAGCACAGAGATCGCAGTTAGGGACATCGTGCTCAAGGCCAAAAAGTTATACAACAGGAATAGAAATCACAGTGCAGAATCTGTTTTTCACAGGCAAGACAGTTATTAACTTTATCTGACATTCGTTAAATCAAGAAAACAGGATCCCCAATGGGGTACTTATCTGCAGGCGTCTTCAACTTAGTAGTCGGAAAATGAGACGAAGGTAAACTGCTGACTGGCACTAGTGCGAATTGCATCTGCTTCGGGCTCCGCGGCAAGAAAGACTGAGGAAATGGCGTTGGCTGCCACCCTTTATGCCCGACATACTTGATATCAGTTTTACAACTGGCGGCAGCCGACCTCATATACCAAGGACTCTGGTATTCGGGCTGAATGAGGGGGACGATGGATGAAGTAACACTCCAGCAACCGTGATATTGAGAGAGGATAATAAGCAATCATGTCAGTACGTTATGTCACAGATCAGCAAATACAGCTAGCATTCACATGCCACTAATCTTATATCAAAGGTTCTCAAGCAGTCCAATGGAACCTGCTAAATAATGCAGGGGCCACACATCAAGAACCAGAAACTTAAGCAGCCGAATCCTACAGGAGAAAAGTGCTAAATGAAGCTCAACTGCTGCAGGGTAGATTTAAGAAGAAATGCTTAATGAAAGTACTAAATGATGACCACAAGTATTAGAAGTGTCCCTTCCCACTGAAAGATCCTGAAGTGCTCCAGCTAAAGACTAAATGGCTAATAGATGGCAGAAACCATTTCATTGTCTCTAGCCAAATGAGCAGCAGAGTTGGTAAACATTATTTTTCTTATCTCGTGCTTCTTGAAGGTAAAACCTGAACTGACAGAGAACACCTCCAGTTTGAAGAGACTCCCCCCACCCCCACCCCAATTTGAGACTCTGAAGAAACACAGGAAGATAAATGGCCTGACTGAAAACCAATTTTAAGTCACATTCAGAATAAAAAGTTGTGTATGCACCACAACAGTCCTATATTACAGCTATTTTCATCACACACTTCAGGACAAACCACAGGTATGAAAACGCAGCTCTTGAACTACCACACAATTACTCCCTTTTATCCATAATACACAATGCTTCACTAACTCCCCAGATCTAGTGAGCCTTTCAAAAATGAACAGAAAAGTACAGTTGTGAAAGCTAAACTTACTATAACAGTAGATGTTTGAATAATCACTGCCGCAGTAACCTTAGCTATATGAGTTATACCCTGCCAAGGATACAGCTGGCCAGCTTTCAAAGCTTCAGGGTACCTTCCATGCCCCCAAACTGTCAAGACACTCCAGCTGAGCTGACTAAAAGACACGTTTAGGCATGAAGCCCTTCAGAGTTCTCCTTGCCAGCACAGAGAGGGAGGCTGAGCCCTGAAAGGACAAGACTACAAACAAAAACGTCCACACCCTGGCAAAAAAAAAAAAAAAAAACACACCAAAAATCAAGGGTGTGGAAGGAAGGTGCAGCTATTGCAGCAGTGATCATTCGAACATCTACGGTTATGTTAAGTTCAATTTACACATCTGTACAATGTTCTTCAGACTAACCACTGCTACAGTTGCCTTAGCTATATGGGTAGATTACCATAGCTAACTATATTTGGGAGGTGGAAAGAGAAGGGTCCAACAGCCCCTGGAAAATGGTCCTAGAGAAGGAATCCAGCTTATAGTGCTTTGCAAAAGTATGCAGAGAGGACCAAGTAGCAGCTTCTAGAATACTTGTATGCCTTTTTGGAAAGGGATGGACTTTAGAAGCAGCCAAGGCCTTTGTAGAGTGGGCCTTAACCATGCCTGGAATAGACATGTCATGGTGAGTATAACAAACGGTAATAGCCTTAGACAACCATTTGGAAATGTTGTTTTGACACCAGTTGTCCTTTCTCACCCTCACAAGAAATGGACACTTGATCAGATGATCTGAAATATTTAGTTCTGTCAAGATAGTACCAGAGTTGTCAGTCAACATCCCAGCTATGGAGTACCCTCTCTTTCATTTTATATTCAGAAAAGAAAATGGGGAAATGGGTAGTTTGACTTAAAGTAAACTCAAGATACCACTTTATGAATTAAAGATTAGTTCTCTAAGAGACTCTGTTCTTGTGAAAAATTATGTTGGGTTAACTCACCATAAGAGCTTGCAACTCAGATACCCTACTTGCACAGGTCAGACCAATTAATAAAACTGTTTTCCGTGTTAAGAACCTCAAGTCAACCAGATTAGCTGGTTCACATGCAGCAAAAGATTAAGATCCCAAGAAGACCACACCAGTTAACTTGGAGGCCTCTTATGCAAAACCCCTTTCAAAAACATTCTGACATGTGACTGCCTTGAAAGAGGAGAATTCAAGGGCAGAAAAGCTGAAATGACCAATAAACTGCGATACAGGAATATGATAGGCCATTGGATAGTAACTCACAAATATTGCAAAACCAAACTAGCCCTGAATGGGTGCTGTTTATGTTGGCAGCAAGTAGAAAAACTTTTCCATTTGCTAATATATGATTTTTAGTAACAGGCTTTCTTGCCTCCATTAGTACATGCTGCACATCCTCACAAAACATGTGCCTAAAATGAATTAAGACCCTATCAATCCAGGCAGTCAACTGAAGATGACTGATGACAAGGTGCATCAAACACCCCAGTTCTTGTGCAAGTAGATCCATTCTGTGAGGAATCCTGTGGTAACTGCCCCTGACCATTTCCAAAAGAAGGAAGAACCATGGCTGCCTGAACCAGAAGGGAGTCATCACAACAATCTTGGGGGATTCTTTATGAATCTTGAGAAGTACCATTGATTATTAGTGGAAAAGCATACAGGACCATTCCTGTCCAAAGGTCTTCCAGACCTTCTTGCATGGAGTCTTGGAACAGACTTTTGCCAGTTGATTCTCCAAGACAGTAGGCAAAGAGATCTATTTGAGGAACTCACCATGGATGGATCTAATCTTGGAAGACCCCCAGACCTAGTTTCCATTCATGGTCTGCCCTGGTCCTATCCAGTCTAGTCTGCCACACAACTTTGCTCTGACAGCATGTAGGATGCCTCTACAGTGATATTATGCTGTGAAGCTATATCTGAAGCTAACATGACTAGTCTGCAATAGCGGTACAACCTGGTGCCCCTTTGCTTGTTGATGTACCACATCACTATGGTATTGCCTGTAACCACTTGTGGAGGTCCAGGGAACCAAACATGGTTCAGATAACGGAGTGCCTTGAACAGGGCAAGCATTTCTTTAACATTTATGTGCCTGCATCTGTCCTTGGTGTCCCACAGAAGCCTGCACTTCTCTCCTGAAACTGCTCCCCAAGCAAAGTTTAAAGCATCTGTGGTAACCGCTTTGGAGAGGGGAGAGAGAAGGGGAGACCTTGATTTAAGGATATCTGCTGTCTCCACCTAGTGATTTCTCTTTTGACAGACCCCAGTACTGGGAATCTGAAAATATAAAGGCTGTTGATCTGGGACTAGAGAGATTTCAGATAACACTATCTTTTTCATGTGGAGTCTTGCCAGGGGTATATCATGAGAATCATAGTTATGAGACAAAATCCTGAGGTATTCCATTGTAGTGACTGAAGTCTGAGTGGAAAAGACTTAGAAACAAATCTAGACAGAGATCTATTTTTATCTGTAGAAAAGCTCTTTGAACTGTGGTGTCGGACATCCCAGGAACACAATCCTGAGTGAGGGAGTAAAGACTTTTGAAAGTTGTCTTGGAATCCCAGCTTGTGCAAGAGATCTCTCAAGAAAGAGATTTGACATTGTAAAACAGACTCTGCAAATATAAACAATAGTCTAAACATAGAAAAATATGGATACTCTACCCTGTAATCTGCAATCAGCTATAACTGCAGCCAGACACTAACACCCGGTGCAGATAGTCCAAAGAGGAAGGTGGGAAAGTACAGTTGTGTACACTTACCATAAATGCAGATGTTAGAGTGTATTCACTGTTGCAGTCATCACACTTGGGTTATCCTGCCACGGGTAGCCTTCAGTCGGACAGAATACCAGAGGCTTAGTATTTCTGCGTCTGTTGCTTCAGTACTGACATCAGGTTGTCAGAGGTATAAAAACAGGCAGCTGACGCCATTCCATCAGTTTCTTGCCCCAAATGTCAGGAGCCCCCAAATAGGGAGCCAAGTTATGGTAGAAAAACACCACCAGTAAAAAGTAAATATCAAAAGCCCTGTAAGGAGTGAAGAAGAGAGAAAGAAAGATACAAGGGGGCTGGAGGATGGGAAATCAAGACTGCAACAGTGGATACACTCTAATTTACATTTATGGCAAGTTTACACAACTGTACTATGTTCGTCATGTTTCACTGTTGCAGTCATCACACTTGGGTTGATTCCCAAAGCTGAAGAATGGGTGGAGGCAGTCACGACGACTTGGGGCTGGCTAGTATGCCCTGCTGGACTGCTGTGGCAAAGCCCGTCTGGATTTGGAAAAGATAGGCAGGTGGTAATGCTTGGTGAAGGTATGAACAGAACTCCAAGTAGCAGCTTCCAGAATGTCTCTGTTAGGGACTCCTCTGAGAAAGGCTGTAGAGGTTGAAGCTGTTCTAGTGGAATGCGTTCCAACTCCCTGTGGGGGTAGTTTCCCATGGTGTTTATAACAGAAATGGATACAGTGTGCTATCCATTTGGAAATGGTTTGTTTTGATATGGCCTTACCCTCTGCGCCTGGTGCAAAGCTGACTAGTTACTGGTCAGATTTCCTAAAGGGCTTAGTCCTATCAAGGTAGAATCTGAGCTGTCTGTGCAGATCTAGAGTGCAGGATCAGCTCCTCCTTATTTTGAGGATTAGGGAAAAAGGTGGGCAAATGGATAGATTGGTTGAGAACCACACTGGACACCACTTTAGGCATGAAAGTTGGGTTAGCCCTCAGGGAGACCCTGTCAGCATGGAAAACAATGAAGGGGTCCACAGCCATAAGTGCTTGTAGCTCAGACACTCTTCTAGCTGAAGTGATGGCCAGAAGCAAGGCTGTTTTCCAAGAGAGGAATTTTAACTCTGCTGACGCTGCAGGCTCAAAGGGTGGTAAGCATGATGTTTTCCAACACAAAATTAAAGGTCCCAAGCAGGGTGGGGGGTGCTTCTTGGTGGCCTTAAGTTATTAGCCCCTCTCAGGAACTGCTTGATGAGAGGGTGAGAGAAAAGAGTTGGGTCAGTGCTGTAATGAGCAGAGATGGCAGAGGAATGGATCTTAATGGAGGAGAGGCCTCTGGAGTAGGTCTGTTAGGTAATCCAAGATGAGAGGCAAGGAGGGCTGTGCTGTATCTGCTCCTTTAGTGTGAATCCAGGAACAATACCTTTTCCACTTGTCAGCATAGGATTTCCTTGTACTGGGTCATCTGGCTTCACATATGACATACAGTACCTGCTTGCTTAGGCTGGCCACTGGAGGAGAAGTCAAGGGATAAGCCAGGCTGCAAGGTTCAGGGTCTGCAACTGTGGATGCAAGAACTGTCCCTCCTGATGAGTCAGGAGAGTAGGGATTTGGGGAAGGTGCCATGGAGGCAATGGTGACAGAGTGGGCAGTAATGGGTACCAGTGTTGGCGTGGCCACACTGGGGCAATCACGATTGCCCTTGGTCTTTCCTCCCTTATCTTGAGTAATACTCTTGTAAGAAGAGGTAGAGGGGGAAATGCATAGATTGAGAGGTTTGCCCACTGGAAGGATAGGGCATCTACTTTCCAGGCCTTGCTGTGAAGTACCCTGATGCAAAACTTGCTGAGATGGTGGTTGTAGGGGGAGGCAAATAGGTTCAACTTCAGAGTACCCCATTTCTGGGTCACAAGGCTGAAGGTGTTGGGTTTAATTGCCACTCGTGTGGGTCTAGGAGATTTCTACTTAAGTTGTCTGCCAGAGAGTTTTGGCTGCCTGGCAGGAATTGAACTTGCAGGTGAATATGCATGACTGAGGCCATGCCCCACAGGGTCATGGCTAGTCTGCAGAATGGGTAAGATTGGATTTCCCCCTGCTTGTTTATGTATCGCATCACTGTGGCGTTTTCGGTTTTGATTAGTAATGGCCCTGGTGAGAGTAGGGATCTGAAAGCTGTCAGAGCATGCTGAACAGCTAGCATCTCTTTTTGGTTGATGTGCAGATAAATTTGATTTGGGCTCCAGTGGCCCTGAATGCACCTGCCATCCAGATGTGCACCCCAGGCATAATCTGATGCATCTGTGGTTAGGTCCAAAAACACGCTCCAAAATTTGAGAAATCCAAAAATACAAGTGATGCTTAAACACAAGCAGTCTAAACTGTGCAAAAATTTTTCTTAATTTTCTTTAATTCTGGTACCTCGGCCTTAGCCTTCTCATGGAATACATTTATAATTCAAACACCCCTTTTATAACACATCTTCAAAACATTTGCATAAATAATTGATTCAATAAAACAATTAAACATTTTCAGTCAATTGTTTTAAACAAACCTTGCTTTTACCAACAATGTTTTTTTCATGTGAAGTTTCCTTTAAAATTTCATGCTTCACCTCATATATAAAATATGTATTAAATATACTGATATTAATTTATCTTCCATGACAATAACCTTTGTATTTAATTTTTAATACAAAAAATATGTATAAAATATGATAATTATATTTAATACACTCCAAACCATTTTCATTTAATATGTTTGATCATAAAACTGTAACCTTATATAATTTAATATTGTTTTTACGCTTCCAAATTCATCCCATTTGGAAAAAAAGTATTATAATTTAAAATAAATCTAGACTCAATTTCCAATAATTTGTGAAAACCTGCATTCTCACCAAAAACCTTAGGTTTCCCCAAAACACAAAAAATAAACCCTTCAGGAACCCCTTTGTGCTGCTCCCAAAAGTGCTTGGCCACCGTGCTATCCAATCTTTTTAATTCTTTCAAAGCCATCCACTCATCCTTATTCAAATTATAGACTTTTCCACCCTCTCTGAACTTCCCATATTCACTTTCCAATTGTTTAAACAGCGTTTTTTCAAAAACACTGATTGCTGTATTAATTTTGGGCGGGGTGGTTTATATTATAGGTTGTGGTTGTGTTAAACAGAAATGGTATATTGGACAAACTAGTAGGAAAGTTAAACTCAGAATTCTGGAGCACTTGGGAGACAGACACAAAAGATTGGATAGCCCGGTGGCCAAGCACTTTTGGGAGCAGCACAAAGGGGTTCCTGAAGGGTTTATTTTTTGTGTTTTGGGGAAACCTAAGGTTTTTGGTGAGAATAATGCAGGTTTTCAAAATAAACTGGAAATGAGTCTAGATTTATTTTAAATTATAATACTCTTTTTCCAAATGGGATGAATTTGGAAGCGTAAAATCAATATTAAATTATATAAGATTACAGTTTTATGATCAAACATATTAAATGAAAATGGTTTGGAGTGTATTAAATATAATTATCATTCTTTTATACATATTTTTTGTATTAAAAATTAAATAAATACAAAAGTTAGTCATGGAAGATAAATTAATATCAGTATATTTAATACATATTTTATATATGAGGTGAAGCATGAAATTTTAAAGGAAACTTCACATGAAAAAAACATTGTTGGTAAAAGCAAGGTTTGTTTAAAACAATTGACTGAAAATGTTTGTTTTATCGAATCAATTATTTATGCAAATGTTTTGAAGATGTGTTATAAAAGGGGTGTTTGAATTATAAATGTATTCCATGAGAAGGCGAAGGCAGAGGTACCAGAATTAAAGAAAATTTTTTGCACAGTTTGGACTGCTTGTGTTTAAGCACCACTTGTATTTTTGGGCATCTGTGGTTAGGGTCTGGGTGGCATGGGGTTGTGTAAAGGGAAGCCCCTTGTTGTGGTTGCATGCTGCTGCCCACCAAAGGAACTCTTTCCTTAGACAAGGTATCACAGGTATGATTGTTTCCAGGTCCTGAGAATGTTGGCACCAAAGATTTTTTTTTAAGTACCATTGAAGTTTCCTCATATGCAGTCTGGCATATGGAATTAGAATGCAGGAGGCCATGATCCCTAGAGCCTGCAGGATTTTCCTTGTGGATAGCTGGGTTCTGGTGGCCATTTGAGTGAAGTAGCCTGTCAGATAGGCTTGTTTTTCTGGCGTAAGGAATGCCATCTGGGATGCTGTGTACAAGCTTGCTCCCAGGAATACAATTTTTTGACTGGGGACACATTTGGATTTCTTTTCGTCTACAGTGTACCCCAGGGAGGTTAGGTCTTTTACAAATGTCCGGTGCTGCAACAGCTTTTCCTGTCTACCTGAATTAGGCAATCATCCAAGTAGGAATAAATTTGAATATTTCTGTCTGCAATAGGCAATGGCTGGAGCCAGGCATTTTGTGAAAACTCTGGGAGCAGTGAATAAGCCAAAGGGAAGTGCAGAGAACTGATGATGCATAGATCCTGCCCTGAAATAGATATTTCCTGCAGGAGTCCCTTATTGGGATATGTAGATAGGCCTCCTTTCGGTCTAGGGTGGCTAACCAGGCATCTTTGGACAGCATAGGGAGAAGCTGCTGTAGGGTGAGCATTTTGAAGTTTGGTACCACCAGGAAAGTGTTTAGAATGGGTGCCAGGTGCCCTCTTTTCTGGGTACCAGGAAAAGTCTGGAATAAAAACCTTGGTCTATCCGCTCTGCAGGAACAGGCTGAATTGCCCTTATGGACAGCAGGGACTGAACCTGGTTTTTATGCCTCTGCCCACTGGTTTGAAGGAAGATCTGTGAACCCTTTTGGGGTTGGGCAGCATGTGGAAATAAAATTTGTACCCCTGGGATACTATGTTGAGGATCCATCGATAGTTGGTGATGGAGGTCCAGTTTTTTGCATGATGGGCAAGTTTTCCTCCTAGGGGCACAAGCAATTGGGCAGAGGTGAAGGGTGGAGTGGAGAAGCCATTGTGAATTCTTTCCATAAGGGGGTGGGGCTTAGCACTCCCTGCTTAAGAAGTGGAGGTACACCATTGCTTAGATCTCTGCATACCCAGAGACAGCAATCTGGGGGACTGTTTCCCCTGGGTCTAGTATGCGATGTCCTTGAGGGTGCTGGAAAGGACCAATGTTTTGAGGGGCAATGCCTACTAAATCTTGGAGGCTGCACTTGCAAAAAATCTTTGACTGTCTGCATAGACTTGGCCTTTTCTTCCATCTTTTTTAAAACCTCTTCTGGTTTGGTGTCAGATTGTCCTTGTTCACAGGAGCATCCAATAATTTTGATTTGGCATGGTCTGGCAAGGTCTGCTCCTTAAGCCAGGCATGCCTTCTTAGTACAGAACTTCAGACTGCTGCCCTGCAAGATGCTTCTAGGATGTCAAACCTACATTGCAGGGTATGCTTGCTGACTTAGCTTGCAGAATGCACAAGCTCCTGTAATTCTTTATTTTCTGCACAGTCAGGAATGGTAGACAACTTTTGCTTAATATGTTCCATAGTATGTTCCATAGTATGCTGCTGGTATTTCAGCATGTGGAACTGACAATTTAATGCTCTAATGGTGAGATTTGCAGAGGTGTATACTTTTTTACCCCATCTGTCTAAAGCGCGGGAATCCCTGTCCGAGGGGGTGGAATTCTCAGCTGTAGTTGCTTTTATTCCTTTAGGTCCTTGGGAGATGACCTCTGGGTCAGCAGTAGGATTTTTGAAGAGAAATTTGTGAAAGTCCGGGACTCTGTAGTACCAGTCAGGTTTCCTTGGAGCAGGGGGTAAAGTATCAGGAGTTAGACTGGATTCCATAAAGACAACATCCAGAACAGGAGGGATAGCCAAGGGTCTGTGCTGTGGTAGATTGAAAAATTCCCAGAGTCTCTTTTTGGACTGAGGATAATCCTGGCATTCCCAATGGAAATGCTCTCAAAGTACGTAGGGTTTCACCAAAAGAAAAATTCTCTGGAGGGGAGGGAGAAGGAATGGATTCCTCTGCATCTGAATTCTCACAGGCAGAAAAGGGCATGTCTTCATAATCAGAAACCTCAGAGTCGGACTCTTGGTCACAAAGCTGCTGGGGACAAGTCTCTTTTAGCAGGGGAAGGCTGGCTTCCCCTAATCAGCATGATCGGGTCTTCTGCCATTTTAAGCATCTGAAATTGTGGCAAGGAAGCAGGGGCTTGAGAATGGATCTTTTTTTAGGTGCAACTTGTACTCTTGGCCTTAGAAACTCGGTAGTTTTAGAAAGAACTGAAGATGTGAAAGTCGTCTGTTTGTGTCAAATATCGGTAGTGCAAAGAGCTTCCTCAGCAGCTGGTGCCTGCACAGCGGCTCCGGACCCATCCAAGGTAGTGACATCTGCAGGTTCCGCAGTCAAAGTAGTCTCGTGGCATACCGGACTCCAAACGGGAGTCTGTAGCAGCCTGCAAATTCATCGAAGCAGGCATCAGGGGCTGCGAAAGCGCCTCACTGAGTACCGGTGAACTGGAGACTAGCTTAATGGAAGTGTAGTCAGTAGTTTTGGACCTGCGTGATTTGTCTTTATCCTTACATTTTTTTCCGGTAGATCGGTAGTCGGATGGCTTACCGAAGCCATTTTGGAATACGAAGATCAAGAACGGAAGTATTTAGCTACAATAAGGGCCTCGACAACGAATAGTTTGGGTGCTGAACAAAGTACAAAACCAACAGCGAGGTACGTCGTGGTCTGGGCCTAAACAGGTGACGCAGTAAGAATGGAAATCTCTGTGTGGTATTTGCTTTCCACAGGCAAGACAATTGTTAACTTTTTCTGACATTGGTTAAAGCAAAAAAAAAAAAAAAAGGATCCAACAGGGTACTTAGCTTTAGAAGACTTTAAGAGGATTCAATTTTGGAAACGAAAACTCTGGTAGCGGCCGACTGGCACTCGTGCAAACTGCTTCTGCTTTGGGCTCCCTGGCAAGAAAGACTGACGTAATGGTGTCGGCTGCCTGTTTTTATACCTCCGACGACCTGTCAGTACTGAAGCGAAAGCAACAGATGCAGAAATACTAAGCCTCTGGTATTCAGGCCGACTGAGGGATACCTCTGGCAGAATAAGTCAAGTGTGATGACTGCAACAGTGAAACACGAAGAACATCTGATATTTTGATCCAGACACACAAAACCTTAACACCTGAAGTCTGGATGAACAGGAATGTGATAAGCATCTTAACTCTAGTGTTACCAGGAAACTTGAAAGAGGAAGCAACAGGTTGTGAAGTGACATTTTGAATTTAGGCATGATCACAAACAGGTTTAGGAAAGAAGGTTAAAAACTGGTCAAGTGTTTTCTTTCGTTTGTACTACAAACACTTGAATAAAACCCCTTTCCCACAGGGAGAGGAGAAACTGGTTCTATCATTCCTTGGGACAGCATGTGATGAAGAGGTGGAGGAAAAAAAAAACAGTCTGATCTGCAGGATGAGGAATGACCCCCCCACCACACACACACACAGGAAAGGAGGAATTTCCTCCCACTGCCATCTGTAACCCTCATGAATGACTTTCAGAACCAATTTGTCTGAAGCAATCTAGAGTCAAAGAGAATAATGGAGATTCAGACTTTCTGGAAGAGAAAAGACCACCACGGTGGAAGGGGGTCAAAAGGTCTCTTAAATAGTCAGACTTGGAGTATCCTTGGTTTTGGGAGGTTGGAGACTTATTAGAACCTCCTTCCCACCTCTTAAATGGCAGTTTACCTGAATTCTGCAGAGACTGCTCATTATGCTTTTTGCTGAAACTGGATGAGAAGAAAGTCCCTTGGACAATTTGGAAAAAGAGGGCTAAAAACCATAGAGATTCCCTGGATCAGCTTGCCCATTTCATCATACTTTCTGATCACCTCTGCAGCAGAGGGACCAAACACGAAATCTCTACCCAAAGGAGAATTTATAATCTCATTTTTGTATCATGTGGAAGGTTTTCAGAATGCAGCCAAGCATACCTCCTTAAAATGGTACCACTGCCTACAGCCCTAAGTATCAGTCATTCACACACTGCAGACAATGAGTAGTGACCTGTGTAAGGGAAGAAACTAAGTTATTTAAAGCAGATGTTTCTTCACAAGAAACTGCAAAACATTACTCATACTTTCACATGTCAGAATAATCGAACACACGAGCCTGACAATTTAAGATTCTGAAATTCAAAGTTGCAGAAGTATATACTTTTCCCATCCTTATGAGAAACAGTAGGATTGGAATTAAGTGTTTAGCAGCAGAGGAGTCAATCAAGGCTATAGCTGTGGGGTCAAATTTAGGAATAGTATATACAAATTTAAAAGACTGAGGAACTTTATACATTACCCATCTGCCTTTTGTAGGGACAGCTAGCTGACTATCAGAAAATTGCAAGCAGTTAAGAGACATCCTCAAGCATACAGGAGTGGAGGAATGGGTGCAGGTTCTGGAAAATCCTTCTGTAACAACTCAGTATTTTCTGAGAGACTGAGAAAACTCAGCACTCTCCCACTGAAAACACGGGGACATTATAGCAATAGTCTCAGAAAGAGAAAAACCCCCAGGGTGAATCAGAAAAAGAGCTGCTCAGAGTCTTGTCAAAAAACTGAGGATAAAACCCTGAATCTGTCCTGCATCTTCCTCTTCAGAATCTTGAATTTCTTCAGGAAAGGCAGTATCCATATTTCTTTTAATGGAAAATGCTCTAGGGGGAGTATCAATCGCCTGAAATCAAACCCTGAGCCAGTTGCAGTAAACTAGTCTTATCCAAAGAAATTTGAGCAGTGGATATATGCTTGGTTTTCTTTTTGACAAGAAAAATGGGGACACCAGTGTTACTATTGGTACACACTGCTTCCTCAAGGATGGGCACAGCATTATGACATGACAGGGAACCCTTCCTTTTTCCCTCTCCCAGGGCTGACAAGAGTGTCTCCCCTTGCTCATTGAGGGGATACCCAATAGCCACAGATGACATGGCTAACCCCCAGTCCACAGTGGCTGTGGGTGCTAAACCAGAGGGATCTGGGGTAAAAGATGAGTGGTGTGAGGTGCACCAAATTGCCAAAGCACAGTCACCCAACTGCAGCTGAGGCAAACTGCTAGCCTGCTGTGGTGTCAAAGGCTGTTTGCTTAACATTTTCATTGTGGCTGAATGAGGACTGATCGTGGGAGTGGCAATCTGTTCCATGGTTTAGCCACAAATGGTGGTTCTACCCTGGGGAAAACCAAGAAACGATGCCAGTAAAATTACCAGTCCACAGTTTTTTTTTTATGTCAAAAAAGTAACACTGCAAAAAGTACTTTCAAACACTGGCAGCCCCACAACCTTAAAATAAACGAATGTTCTGTGGAGAAATTGTTTATCAAGCAGTCACCAAAGCTGTGGACGAGGATAAGGCAGTTCACACAGCCTACCTAGATCTCGCCAAGGCCTTCAAAACCATCCTCCAACTCTGGTATTACTGATAAACTCACGAAAGTGGGCATAAACCCCCATGTCACGCGGTGGGTGGCCAACTGGCTCACCAACAGAACCCACATTGTGAAAGTAGCCAATTCCAAATCAGTCTCCAGACCAGTGACAAAGTGGAGTACCACAGGGTTCAGTCCTGGGTCCCCTCCTGTTTGGCATCTACCTCTCTGACGTCCAAGCCAACACAGACGGCTTATGGCTAACAAAGTTCGCAGACTGCAAACTGGGGGCCATTATTGAATCCCCTAAGGATGTGGACATTCTACAAAAAGGCCTTGCTGGGAGAGATGCCTTGTGTCAAAACCGCGGTCTTAAGCTCAACGCCAAAAAGTGCATAGTTATCCCCTTTGGGAAAAACCCTGCGCCAACGAACTACCACATAGGTGGTAGTCCACTCAACACCAAAAGTGTGATAGGAGACCTAGGGACGCAGGTAGACAGCAGTCTCTCCTTTGATAACCACATAGCCACAGTGGTGAGGAAGGCCTATGTGGCATACCTCATCACAAAAGGTTTCTCATCCAGAAAAATAAGTCATTGTCCCCCTCTACTCAACCCTCATTAGACCTATTGGAGAGTACAAAGGCCCATTTGGGATGTACCTCAAGACATTTGCAGCAGCTGGAAAGACCACAGAAATACCTAGCAGAGAGGATCACTGGCCTGAAACAGATGCCCTAAGCAGACCACCTTAAACTCCAGCTCTACTCCATCGCAAATTGCCTACTCAGAGTCTATCTCTGCCTAACATACAAAGCCATGTCAAACCCAGAGCTGTTGGACATGCTACACTTAGAAAAATCCCAATCCTTGCGAGCTACACGTTCCAGAGACCTTAACCTTGTCACCACAATAAACAGAACTTGTTGGAGAGAGAGGTCGCTGTCCCAGAGACTTCCCATACTCTGGAACAAGCTGCCCATTCATGTCAGAGCACCTCATCAGCCCTGTTTAAGACAAACCTGGACAACTGGATGGGGAATAGGAAATTCATCCCGGGGATCACTTCTGTGGCTCTGCTCGACAGGGGCACAGGTAAATAAATTTTTGGTGGCTAAAGCCAGGGAATCTTTATGGCTAGGCTTATATAGGCCCTGGGGCAGATAGCCTAATACCTTACCTATGATAGCCTAGTACCCATCTATAAACCTATGATTCAGTTGGATAACACTACTTTTAAAGTGACAAACAATGAGTACTCCATTTAAAAGTACATTACAGCCTCAATACAATCTGTTAAAACACTACTCCTAGCTATTAAAACAACTTTCCTGAAGAGGAAGGTAAATCAGTAAAAAAGGAAGATTTTCTCCAAAGGGAACTTCTCTGCCAATCTAAGGAAAGCACAAGCCGGCTGTCTATTCTTAAAAGCCTCTGAGAAGCTTAGGGCTTCGTGCCCAAACTTGTCTTTTAGTTAGATCAGATTAAGCTGCTTGACAGTTTGAGCACATGGAATGTGCCCTGAAGCTTTGTAAGCTAGTCTGCTGTTATACCGTTGGCAAGATACAACTCATATAGCTAAGACTACTGCAGCAGTGATCTATATGAAGAATGTTAAGTAATGAATCACTCCAATAGTCCCAAGAAACATATCACAGATCTCGCCCATCTTAGATTAGAGGAAAGATGGGCATGTTGAAAACAAACCAAGACAATGTAGATCTATCATTATATATTACCTGAATGACCTAAAGGAAGCATTCTTCATGACAGATCACAGAGGGAGAACTTGAAGGTCACATCCAGATTGAACTGTCTAACAAAAGTATTCAGAGAAGCCCATGTTACATCTGCACAAACATCAAAAGATGCATTACAGAAAAATGCTTGCAATGTAGCCACTGCTCTAGGAGAAACTGAAATTTTTGTTCTACTTTGTAAAGCAAAACATAATACACTCAAAGCCACAGAGGACTTGAAGACTCTGGCATCTAATTTAATAACACATTTCAAATTCATCTTTTTCTACACAGAATCTTAAGTGCATATGTACATCCATATAAGGCACAAATGCAAGTTGACTGATTCAAATTAAGACTCCCTGGCTGCTTTAGGCATAAAAGTGGGATTTGTATACAAAACTACTCTGCCCTTGTGAAAGACTTGGAGGTTTGAGAGGCAATGTATGAAGTTAAATTCTTCTTGCTGAAGTTCCTAGCAAGAGAAATGCTGTTAGGCTTGCTCAAATGGAGGCAACATTAAACTTTTCCAACATAAAATAGAGATATAATGTGGGTACTGAATCCATGACAGAGGGCTTCATCTGCCCCTGACAACAAAATAATTATAAACTTTGAGGAAAGCAAGACAGAAGTTAGAGTCCCCGATATAAATTGGAAACAATAGAAATGTGAACCTTAGTGGAACAGCCAAGAATTATTTGTCAAAAACTTGACAGAAGTAACCAAAATTTTTGCATTAGCACTGAAAATGCATTCAGTACTGCGGTGGTGGTACTGCGATAGCGTTGTCGCCTCACAGTTAGACGTTGCCCGTTCAATTCTCAGTTAGAGCGTCTTCTGTGTAGCGACATGCGTGAATGGGCATTTCTTCATTGAAGGTTGTGCGTTAGGCCCGGCAAGCCAGTACGTAAAAATCTACTGCCAATCATTAGCGAACGGAGTTCTGCTGTGGCAACCCCTAACCGGGAAAAGCCGAAAGACAACTGAAAATGCATTCAGTCCCCTGGAAGTAATCCAAATGAAGTGTGACCACTTGGTATTTTACTTGTATTAGGCTTCTTGGCAGAAGTAAAGAACTCACACCTGTGGTAGTGCCTATGCCCTTATTGACAGAGGCAATCTTTAAGATACTCAATGCACAGGCACAAACTCATGCCATTCTCTTGCCTCTAGGGGCCATATATTAGTAAAATCAGGTTACACTGGCTAGGCTTCTAAGGGCTCTTAAGCCATTAACTTAGTAATCCCTATAAACCTATGAACTGGTCACTCTTAGGTGGGTAAGCAGAAATCATGCAGTTAACGAACAAAGGCCCAAGGTCCAGATAAGGTTCACCAGACAGATGAGTCACAAAGGTTGCGAAAGGCTTCAAATGTAGGGGGTCTTCCAGAAGTAAAGGACATAGCACAAGGAACCACAGTTGCTAAACCCAAAATGAGGTTATAATAACCTTGAACGTATTGTCTTTCTGAATAAACTTTTTTTTTTTTTTTTTTTTTTGAGGGGGGGGGGATTTTTGGCCTACCCACAGCTGAACAGGCCATCATTGGGGTCTACTGAGCAATCATTTCTCCACTGGGACCAGTGAGGAGACAAACTTACCAATTCAGCATCATATCACTGCTGAAGACTTATTTTTGGCTGTAACCATATTATGCCTCCTTCACCTACACACACACCTACTTATGTCTGGGGTGGCTGTGTGGTAATATGCTAGCATATTGTTCAGCCTCAGAAACAACTTGGCAAATATCTCCTGCCATTCTTACTGAGGACACGATTACCCTGCATAGTCTCCAGTCTCCGCCAGGGACAAAAAGCAAGAAGCAACCAAGCATGTGCCCTCTCCAAGACAGGCATTTAAATCAAAGGGTAAAAAGGTCAGAAAACCATTCAATAAAAACTGCAAGAAAACCCCAGCCCAGCTAGAGTTTTCGTTGCGTAATACCTTAAATCTCCTGTAATGGAGGCCCATGGGATAACACCGAAATGATCCTTTAAGGACATGGTGCGTTTCACTTGTGTCTTCTGAACGTCTGTGACTTTTTACTTTTAAATCTTTATGGGGCCATTCGGCTTTATTAGCTGGGATTTTTTTTGCAGTTTTTACTCCACCCAAGGTAGGCACAACTATCTTAGCCCTCCTTACCCCTCAGATGTCAGAGCCACTAAGAAAACCCAAGCTGCCTGGGATGTAGCTAGGGCTTTATCCTTCTATACAGATAGCCTAATACCAACCTATGAACCGATACATCAGTCGCCCTTGCTAGACAGGGATCCAGGGAAGTAAATATTGTGGGAAGAAATATCCAGGGAATTGTTATGGCTAGGCTTGTATAGGCCCTAGGGCCAATAGCCTAGTACCAACCTATGAACCAAAGTGTTGGTGATTTTCTTCATAAACCGTGGTACAAGTGGAAAAAGTGGGAAGCATACAAAAGACCTGAAAAACCACTTGCAGACCCAGAGCATTTCTGGGGCGCATCGGGGAGAAAAATAGTTTTATTCGTCATACAGGATGCAAAAAGATTAAAGGAAGAGAGCCTAGTCCACACGGGTCTATATTACATCAGCAAAAAGTAAATGCACTGAATATCTCTCCATTGACCTGTTTTTGGAGAAAGTAAAACTCCGTGAACGAACGTTACAGCTAAATGTTTCCCACTGTAATTAGCCAGTGGGGCCACCTTCAGGAATTTGCCCTTTCTCCCCACTGTAGTACAATCTCAGAGTTGGTATATTTAGAGGGGTGTGGGGTCAGTCCCCCCCCCACCAGGGTGGGTTTTACATTTTTCTGTTTTTATGCTGTTATGTTGGCCCACTGGTTACTTACTGTGGGGAAAAATGTCAATGTAATGAGTGTTCGCGGAGTTTTGCTTTTGCTGAAAATGGGTCGTTGGAGAGATTTGATACATTTACTTTTTTCTCTCACTGCTTCTTGACACAAGAGATGCCAAGTTTCTCCGTGTACATACATATATAAATGTGTGTGCGTGCATATAGATTATATACACACACAAATGCGTGTGTATAAAACAACAAACGACATCCAAGCCACATTATCTGCATTACAACTGCACTCTGAGGTAGGAGTAAAGAAAAGCCTGTCCACTGACTGACTAGGCATCTTGGACTATCTGCCCTTAACTATACACCTCTTCCACCCTACAATCAAGGAGTCTGTGGACACACCAGATGTGAGAAGGTGAATGGGAATGCTCCAAGACTAAGGATGTACATCCACCAAAGATGCATTTTGCTGGCTCTAGATATATATTAATATCTTTACTAAACATGACATTTTAAAAAAGTGACAGGAGTACACCAAAGAAAACAAACCATAACCACATTTCCACTGTTTTCATATACCAGGCATACATTTTTACAATTTTCAGTCAAGTCAACATTACACAGATTGTTAAATTCCTGTCTTCTCAAACTTCACTCCTCCTCCACAAAGTAGTTCTGTAAAATCTTATAACTGTAGATGTTCTTTTCACTGTTTCAGTATTCATAACCCAAGGGATCTCCTAAGGATAGCCTAATGTCTGGCCAATATACTAAAGTCTTTAGTACATGTAGGTGTTTTACATCATATGTAAACTTCTCATGCAAGGCACTGGGCATAAAAGGTAATGTACAAATACATTCAGAACTGAAAGGTTCCAGGAGGAACAGAATTCCCCTAGGGACAAAGAAAAACATGTGCACCCAGAAGGAGAAAAACAGGAGTCCCTCGGCCAGGACGGCAAGAACAGGCTACAGCAGAGAGGGCAGGAGGGAGCAAATACTCCCAACAGTGAAGAGATGGACATCTGCTGTTAGAGTAAGATTTCAAACTGTACAATGTCCTTCCATAATTACTGCAGTATTCATAACCGAAGGGAAGCAAAAAAGCTTGAGAGGAAGCCTGGGAGGAAAGCATGGCACAGCCCTTTAGAAACCTATGCAGGATAGCCCTGGCAAGGGTCAGCTCTGGCCATGGAAATAACATCCAACTTGGAACGCTTACTGAAAATATGAAGAGGACCAGGTAGCAGCCTCAAGGATAGAACTGGCATCCAGCCCCTTGAAAAAAACACTAGAGGCAGCAACAGCTGGTAGAATGAGGAGGAATGCCCTGCCCTCTACACTGACATGTACCAACCTTAACTTCAAAACCCAACTTCATTCTTACCTCTATCTAAACAGGTATTGTAACCGCACTCTTCAGCCCATACCTCTCAAACTATCTTCTCCCTTCTCTCCAGGCTAACCTCTTTTAAATATACTTAGCATAGGCAACTAAATAGTAGAATTCTGATTATGATATAAGCCTGTTTTCCTCCTGAACAAAATAGAAATTGCTAGTGTTTATTCTTTTTGTTTGCTACCTGCTATATGCTATACAAACTGTCTGAATTTTCATGTAATTAAACTCTTGTTTTTCCTGTTGGAGCTTTTCTCCCCGGGCCTCCACTGAAAACAAGCCCCCAAGCCCAGTGGACCTCCCCGGTAATCAAACTGTAATAAATAAATAAATGAGCCTTTACTGATGAGGAAAGACATTTACAATAACAAAAAGAAATCCAGGAAGAGACTGTTTGCTTAGAACTAGCCAAAACCAAAGACCTGAGATGAAAGGAGAAAACACTGCTCAGATGTGTGAATAACTAGTTTTAACTATACATCTGAGACGTCTATGCAAATCCAGGGTGTGAAGAACCTTCTCACTGTCAGACTGTGGAGAAGGAATACAGTAAGGCAGATGAATGGACCGATTAAGGGACAGCTAACTGACCACCTTGGGCATAAGAAGAGGATGAGTAAGACGACACATCTGGTTTCTGAAAAACTAAATGAAGAGCTATGAGAGACTAAAGCTCAAACACTCTTGGCTGAAGTGAGGCCCAAAAGAAGAACAGTCTTCCAAGTGCAAGGTTGTAAGGAAGCTAAAGAAACAGGCTCAAAAGGAGATTGGGTCAGTTTCTCAAGTAAAAAAAAACTGAAGTGGAAGTAAGGTGGAATTCCTGGGAGGCCTGACATGAAGGATACCTTTAAGAAATCTACCTCAAGGCCAGAAGAAGAATCAAAGAGACTAGCAGAAAATGTTGACACATCAGCTTTAACTGAAGAATATGCTTATCCAGCATGGAACTGATCACACAAATAAGAAAAGCAAAGGAACCTCCACAGACAGGGGATTCTGATGGTGAGAGGCATCAGAAAAAAATCTTTCTTCATTTGGAAATGTATGATTTCCTGACCTCCTGCAGGAGCCAAAAAATGGCCTCAGAAAAGAGGTGCATTAAAGGGATCAAAACCCTATCACCCAGAGTCAGCTGAAGATGGACAACTGAAGGATAAAGACGTCTTGTGTTAGAAGATATACCCAGTAAGGTAACTTGTGTTGATTGCTCCCTGGCCAAGTGAGAGAATGGGGAACCAATGCTGTCTGGGCCAAAAGTGAGTCACTAGCAAGATTTTTGTGAGTCCAGCCTGATCTTGTGCAAGATTCGCGGCAAAAGAGGAGGGGAAGGGCATACAGAAATATCCCTTTCCAAAGAAAAGACAAGGCATTCACTTTCCAAGTCAGAGAACTTGGGACTCAAACAGAATAGAGGAAGTTGTCAGTTCAGAGTGGAGGCAAAAAGACAGTGATGGACAACGTCCAGGAACACATCTCTGTGAAGCATCCATTTGATAGCATGCGTGCTGGACCTGCCCAAGGAGTCTGCCACTAGACTGTGCTCCGAGGAAATGTAAACTCCACAGAGAGTCACCTGGTACTGGATAGCTACATCCCAGACCTGAAGACCTAGTTTGCAAAGATAGGATCCTGTGCCGCCCCCCATTACTGACATACCACATTACTGTATTGTCTGTGAAAACTGAGGGGCCTGGGAAGAAATGGGGAATGAAAGCCTTGCAGAGCCAAAAGCAGAGCTCACATCACCTTTACACAGATGTGGCCTCTGATGAGGAGGCCAGAGATCCTGAAACTTTAGGGGGCCACAGGAGGCACCCACCCCCCTGGTCTGAGGCATCTGTAAAACTCCTCAGCGAGTACTAGAGCTTGAAAAGGAAGCCCTGGGTTGAGAAAGTTGATGAATCCACCACTGAAGCTCAAGCTTGAGACAGGGAAGCAAAGGTACCTGGAACTCTGAGGATGGCAACGTTAAAGCCACACTGATTTGAGACACCACTAAAGCTTCTTCATATGGAGCCTGGTGAGAGGAAGCATGAGAATAGTGGAAGCCATGAACTCCAGAACTCTGAGAAATTCCCTGGTCGTGATAGATGCCAGGGAAAGAAGGGATTGAAAAAAAGGTTATTAGAGATGGAGCCTTGAGGGAAGGCAGAAATGCCAACATGGGAACTGTCTGATGTCTGCAATAGAGGAAAATACAATCTTGCAAATGTGTCAGAATGGATTTCTGGAGGTTTATGGTGAACCCCAGACTGCTTAATGGCATGTAGTAATCTTGAGATCCTGAAGCAGACTGCTGGGGGAAGGAGCTTGAATACTGAGATAGTCTAGACAGGGAAAATTGAACTACCTCAAATCCTGCAGAAGGCAATGACAGGAGTGAGGCAATTAACAAATAGCCTTGGAGCAGTAGAGAGGCCAAAGGGCAAAGCAGAAAACTGAAAATGCAAGACAGAGAAACGCAAAAGTTTCCTGAAAACAAGATGGATGAGGATGTGAAGGTATGCATCTTTCATATCCAGAGATATCAGAAAGGCCTGTGACAGAAGAACAGGAAACAATGTCTAAAGGGATAACATCCGAAAGGAATAACTTGAGAAAAGGTGTCCAGCAGGGAATGATCCAAAACTTGCCTCTGTGCGCCCTCCTTTTGTGGAACCAAAACACTTCTGGAATAAAATTCCTTCCCTACTTGGTGGGAGGGACCGCTTGAATGGTACCCTGAACTAGGAGAGTGACAAACCTCTACGAAATGAGAGCTGTTCCAGAGGAGGTTCAGGAATGGGAGGTAGGGACTTCCAAACCAAGAAACATCCCTGACAGGGTGCTGCAGTAAAACTGCACTATACAAGACCACCGTAGAAAACTTGAAAAGTGACAAATTTGCGATGACAAAAAGAGAGTGCCATCATGGAAGAACCAGTCAAAAATACACTGACAAAACAGCGCAGCACAAATAAATGCTGACAAAAGCATCCCACAATAAGTGGCCTATAGTTTTTACTTGCATGGGATGCATAGTGTGGGCTGCTGTTCAGCAATGACTAAGCTAATTCTTGGGGGTCATGTGATGCACCATGGTGTTCAAGAATGACATTTGGCTAGTTTTTGGGGGTCATACAGTGTGCAGTACGCAACTTTGGAAAGTGAAACTGAAATGGAATATGTTGGAGCTCAAAAAAATAATTATATGCTGTCTAATTATTACCGATTACGAAGAGATTGAATAAACGCCAATGGAAGCACTTTGTGGCGTTGTGTTAACAGAGACTGTAAAGACCTTGCTAAACTTGCACCTGACAGTACTTTTCAGATGTCAGATCACAACCATGCGCCAGCCCCAGAAGAAAATGATGCCAAGAAAGCTGTTGTACAGATACTATGGCATGCAAAGACAACAGCTGAAAAGCCCCGTCAAATCATTCAGCAAAGCACGCGAGGATTAACTGACAGTTGCACCTCTTTTGCCTGCTTATCGTGCTTCACAGAAAACCACTGAAAGAATTCAGAACTCAGGGAGGTCCATATCCAAAAGTTGCATCTGAGTGACATTGCTATTTCAGATGCCTTGCAGAAGACTAGGGAGGAACATTTCGTGCTGTGGGATTCAGGGAACAAAGATGCGCTTCAGATTATGTTTGGAACAGAGAAGCTATCGCTTCTCCAGGAAAACTATCACTGGTTCATTGATGGGACATTAAAGTTTCAACAAGCGTTGTCTACCAGGTATTTACAATACATGCACTAATAGATAAGAGCATATCCTATGACTTGCGCTTTACTTCCCAATAAAACAGACTAAATCTATGAAAGGGTTTTCTGTAAAGTACTAGAATTAAGATAAACTCTTAATCCCACAAGTATTCTGGCAGATCGAGAAAGCGAGCCACAATGCTTGCAAAATTGTTTTTTGCTGTCCAGAAAGTAGGTTGCTTCTTTCACCTTGAACAGTCTTTAGCATAAGGTTCAGGAGCTCAGTTTGGTTGTGTACAAAACAACAAACACATTCGTATGCAAGTGAAAATGCTGATGGACCTGATGTTTGTCCCTGTTGCCTACGTACCGTCTGCCTTTGATGACCTTGGATCAACAGTTAGTCATTCAGATTATTAGGAAGACATCTACTCTGGGAAACAAAAGACCACATTGAGCAAGTCTTGTGTTCCAGATTTCTGAATGGAATTGGCAGATCAGGTTCTGGATAATCTTCCACGCACCAGCAATTCAGTTGAGGCTTGGCACAGCTCCTTTCAGCAGACTATAGACCGTCACCATCCATTTATATACAAGTTAGTGAAACACTTTCAAGAACAGGACCATGTGGAGATCCTTATTCAACAATTTCATGCAGGTGCAACACATCCTGAAGCATCCAAGGCTAAATATGGACAACTCAGTAAGTCTATGCAAGACAAGCCCCAGTTATGAACAGTGTCATTGCAGGATTACTTGCCAGGTATTGTTCTTAACATTACTCTATGACAAGCCTCTACATATGGTTATAAACACTGCTTTAAATTCAATTCGACTTTGCGTTTTTAATTTTTGCAATCGCAACAATAAAAGCACTTGATCAGGTTTTCTAGTTAGTTTTTTTTTTTACTAATGCATTTACTAAATATGTCCAGTAATACTTTTAGTGCAACTCACTATATAGGCATACAATTATGAAGTACAGTTCATAGGTTCATAGGTTCATAGGTTCATACTAGGCTATCTGCCCAGTATGGGAACTATACCCATTATTTTGCTGTGCTGTTGACAGTGACACTGACTGAGTCCCTAGGGGGGGTATATATATCTCCCTCCCATCAGGTCAGATTATTTCTCTGACAAGGCCAGCAGTGCTGCCTCACATATATATATATTTTTATTCCACAGCATAGGAGTCTTTGGGTGATGAATCTATCCGGAGATTTTTTTTGGTGTGAGCATATTCATCAAATCTGGGTTTGACATTTAACTTTATGGCTGGGCCAGTTATCACCTATCCTTTCTGTGAGACCCTTCCTCTGATATCTGTGTGTGTCATGTTTTCTCTTATAGGCCCAGTTTGCAGTCATCTGCAAACTTACTGAGCCCTGTGGTACACCACTTGTGACAGGCTTTGAGTCTGACATGGCGCAACTCACTCCCTGGTGGGTGGGTTCTGTCCTAGCCAGTGCAACCCATCTTTGTTGATATGGGTTAACATTTAAGCTGATGAGTTTTTCAATGATACCCTGGGGATCCAAAATTCTCTATGTCTTCCCATGTCTTTATGGGTTATCCATGATCCTCTCCATGGGGCTGCAGATAAAGGCTTGCTAATGTAAATTTCGGTAATTTCAGGGTCGGGTGAGGGCACCGCTTGTGAAGTGACCACCACAGTGCAGTGCCACCACTCCTGAGTGCGTATCCAGAGGTAAGACTATGATTAAACAGCTGTCCTAGCTGTGGGTTTAATTCCTCGTTGAGCACCATCAGGTCCCATGGATGCTGTGCCTTGATTGTCTTTTTTTTCTTTTTTTATTTTTTTCTCTAAAAAAATTTGCTTTGATTTTTTTTTAGCTCTTAGTTTTTACTTATAGTGATCATCAAGTGTGTACCTTTTTTAAGATTTTTGCTCTATCTTGTAGTAGCTTCCCAGTCTTTGATGAATGGATACCCCCCTCTATTCTCTTTGTTCGATTCCGGAACGTGGGAGGTGGAGAGAGGTAAAACCTGCCTGATAGTGGGGGTGGAGCCTTGGACCTTGAACCAGGGTTCTGTTACTCACACACGATGTTCTCCATACTGAGAAGGGCCTCAGGGCCGCTCGTGCATTGAGATTTTAGACTTCTGGCATTGAGCAGCATTACCCTTTTTTTTTTTTATGTCATCCCAGGCACAGACAGACATTTCCCCTTTGAATGACACCAGTTTTAAGCCAATTAAAAAGCTGATCATCTCTTCTCTCTGTATTGTGGCATCTTCCTTGTGAAGGTATACTACTCAGGTCTCAGGTCATCCCCTGCCTGCCTACACATAATCAGAGAGCTCCTCAATGTCTCTTTTGTAGTCGCTTACTGTGACCTTCTCCTTACTCCAGTCTGGTGGCGGGACGTCAGTGTGTCTGACTATGGAGTCACCAATGACTAGTGTCAATATATCACACTTCTCCTGCACTATGTTATTGCACCACCATTTTATCTGTGCGCTTCAGTCGCCGCCAATTTTGTTATGCACGCTTACTGGCACACAATGGACAGAACCCTAGATTCTGAAGTGATATGTAGCCAATTTGGAAGAGAAAGGGAAAGATGGAGGGACAACAGAACCTGGATAAGGGAAGGTGGAAGCAAACTACAATCAGGATTGCACTGAAA
Source organism: Protopterus annectens (assembly GCF_019279795.1). Taxonomy (NCBI): domain Eukaryota; kingdom Metazoa; phylum Chordata; order Ceratodontiformes; family Protopteridae; genus Protopterus; species Protopterus annectens. The sequence goes on from NC_056729.1 coordinate 1,366,888,187, forward strand.
AGGTGGTTTCTGGGAGGGAGGAGTCTAAGTAGACTTAGCAAGAGGCACACGCCTACAAGCCTTCTTGCCCTTGGAGGATGACACGATTGCCTATGAACAAATGCAAACTTGGAAGGATAGATCTTGTAAAATTTAGGAATGAGAAATAAAAATGTTTCAGCTCCTGTAAGGTATTGCCCTCATCTTGGAGAAACGTGAAAAGGTCAGCAGCAGATTCAAAAAAGACTTCTGCTATCCAAGCATCCAAAAGTTTGGCCTTAAATGTCATCAGGCACAGCCTGATGATGAAGCCAAGAGTAATGCCTTATAATTAACCAAAGGCAGCAGCCCTGTAAGAGGTATTACATTGTGGCTGCGTTTGACTCAATGGTGGGCAACTTGTGAAAAGGAGCCCAGCAGGGACAGGGCCGAAGCCTTCTCCTCAGAGTCGGGAATATCAGAAACCACCTTAGAAACCTGAGAAAGGAGTGCCAAACATAGCTAGTCATATGGGGCTGGTAGTTTCTGGCTCTAAATGACAAAATGGCAGCAGTGTTTCTTGCCCAACCTTTCCATGGCCCTATTATCCTTATAAGAAGGCAACATCTTGGTGAAGGTCAGCAACTTGGATGGTTTGTCAGAAGAGACCAACTACAGAAGGGCATTTATAAAGACATTTGCACTCCTCAGGCACACTCAGATTACAGAACCTATCTGGTTTCTTAGGTGCAGGAGTAAGAGCCAGGGGCTACAGAAGCTGCTGAAAAGGTATCCAAAAAGGCAGCCAGAACAGAAGATGGTTTAAGTAGACTCCATTTGTGGGAACTCATACCACCTTTTTTTTTTTTGAATATCAGAAATTTGAGAACAACCCCACTTAAAATAGTCCATCATACAGCCAATGGTGTCATCAAAGAAGAGCTCTTCCAAAGGGGAGTCTAGACCTGAGGAATCCTCCTCTGAACTGTAGTTCAAGAGAAATGGGATTTGGGAAGAAGTCAGGAATTCTTCCAGAGTCCAGATCCTCATCTGGGGAATACAATTGCCCAAACCTTGAGTGGAAGACCAGGGAGGAGCAGGGAGGGAGAAACCTTGATGTGGCTTCAAGGCCAACAGAACATTAAATAAACCCAGAGTAAAAACCTGCCTTTCACTTTGGAGATCCTTCATAACAGGGCAAATATGCTACACCTTTTCACAGGTTCATAGATGTGTACCAGGCTAATGGCCCTGGAGCCTTTACAAGCCTACCCTGGAGCCTTTACAAGCCTACCCCCCCACAGAAGTGCCCTGGCACTGTGCTGCATGATGTTAGGTTCCCAGTGCCTCTGCAGTGATTATTGAGGTGAACTTTCTATTTCCCATCTACTCATCAAGATTTCTCCTGAAGAGAGCCAGTGAGGTGCTCTGCTTGACATGTATGGGAAGTCTTTTCCAGAGCATGGGCAGTTTCTGGGTTATGAACTTGTCCCACCAGCATGTTCTGTTGATTGCGGTAATGAGGTTGAGGTCTCTGGAGCATGTGGTGCTGAGGGATTGGAATTTCTTTAGATGTAGCATTTCTAACAGAGCTGGTTCAGACATGGCTTTGTAAGTCAAGCAGATCTCCTCTTAGTAGACTATATGAGACGGAGAATAGCGGAAGTTGAGTCTGTGTGTAGGACATGTGTTTAAGGCCTAGGATCCTCTATGAGGTAGTTTTGTGGCCTTTCCAACTGTTGCAGGTGTTTAGTGAGGTACATGCCAAATGGGGCATAATACTGTAGGATTGGTCTAATGAGGGAAGAGTACAGAGAAATTACCTTTCTTCCTAGATGCAAAACCCTTGGTAATGAGATGTGCCACATAGGACTTTCTGACCACAGTGGCAATGTGGTGGTCGAAGGAGAGGTTGCTGTCAACCTGTGTCCCCAAGATCTCTTATAACACCTTCAGTGTTCAGGGGGCTCCCATTGATGTGGTAATTAGTGGGAATCGAGTTTTTTCAAAGGGGATGACTACGTACTTTTTGGCATTAAGCTTAAGACCATGGTTTTGACACCAGGCATTGGTCTCAGTGAGGCCTTTCTGGAGGATGTCCACATTACTTGGGGAGTTAATGCCTCCCAGCTTGCAGTCTGCGAACTTGGTCAGCCAGAGTCCCTCCGGGTTGGCCTGGACTTCTGAGAAGTAGATGCCAAACGAGAGGACCCAGGACAGCTCCCTACTGGACTCCACTCGTGACTGGTCTACTTTCACACCGTGGGTTCTGTGAGCCAATTTGCAACCCACCTAACTATATAGGGGTTGATGCCTAGTTTGGTGAGTTTATCAATAATTCCTGAGTGAGGAATGGTATCAAAGGCCTTGGCCAGATCAAGGTAGGCTTTATGAACTGCCTTACCTTCATCCATAGTAGTCAACCAGGTTGAGTAGCCATGATCTATCTTTCACAAAATCAAATTGCGTGGGATCTACAGTTTGGAGACCCCCTGTATCCTTGTTAATTAGGTCCATGATGCACTCCAGAGCCTTACATATCAGACTTGTCAGGCTAATGGGGAGAATTTCCAGGGTCTGTAGTCGCTCCTCCTTTATGGAAAGGGATGACTGTAGCAGTGCGCCATTCGGTAGGGATAAAGCCTGAGGTGAGGCTATAAGTGAACAGGGCACACAGATGTGGTGCCAGTTCACTTTGCAATTCATGTAGAACACAGCCGGGGATATGGTCAGGTCCCATGGAAGCTGTATTCTTGGCCTTGGACAATGCAGCTTTAACCTGTGCTGCAGTAATGCTAGTTACCTGGCATTCTTCCGGTATTGAGATTGGTCCTTTGGAGGGGGGAAGAGGGGTAAAGTTGGGAAATTTTTTTTTTGTTTTGCAGGACGTCTGCTTGAAACAATCAAGAGGGTCAGACCTCTGACAAGATTCTATTACGGTAGTACGAAGCTCCTCTCTAAGAACTGAGGAATCCCCTTTGGTCCTTCAGATACAATCAGCCAAGTTTCACTCTCAACGCCATGGCACAGATCTTTAAACTGTCTCAGTGAATGTGCTAGAACCCAGATCCATTCCGGCCTCTGCCTGTGTCAGGGTAGAGGAATGTGAAGCATGCACCAGATAATCCTCTGGGCTTTCAACAGCCTTGAGGGAGACATCTGGGGAAGCTGGACAGCAGCTGGATCAGTCCTAACTTTTTTGGCCAGTTTCCTGGCAGACAGCTGGCCATTGGGATGGAGGGATTCTGCCATAACACCCTGAGCCAACAAAGATGTTAGTTCTCCACATACAAGGACAAAGAGAAGAGACATGTAGGGTCTTAAGCACAAACACCTGGCATACAGAACACTGGCATACAGAACACTGCATACGATCACGGGAAGCACCCAAAAAAGAGACACTTGTTGTGATGGTCTTTATGGGGAATCTGCTTCCCACACTTACATTTTCCCTTTCTTGATGACATGAGCACAACAAAAGGAAAGAAACCACAAATGGAGCACTTACCTGAAAATACAGCTTGGTAACCAGCACAGCAGAAGGGCATTCAGACAGACATTTGATAACGGCATTCGGACTGACGGCAAAGAAGCTCTGAGCATCTGTGTCCATATGCCACCTTTGTGCCCTACGTCATGCACATGAAACATACCTGTGACGTACAGCATCTATAAGAGATAAAGGCTTTAGTATATTGTCCGGATGTTGGGGTATCTTTAGCAAGAGATCCCTTATGTGAAGAATACTGCAAAAGTGATTTGGAAGGACATCAAAAAATTAAGTGGGCTACTAATTAACTACCACAGAATTACTATGAAGACATAAAAAGGGAAAATTATCAGCTGTGACAGAAAAATGTTTTTCCTGGCAAATGAGCCCCCCCCCCCCCCACACCCCTTATAGTTGCTTGCTTCTCTTCCACCATCTCAACCTTTTCTCCTTGGGAGTTACCTACAGAACACATGCAGAGCAACTTTAACAAAATATTTCTAAAACCTTACATCACCTATATCTTGTTAAAGCTTATTTTTTTCTGAAGTAATCACTTGCAAGTAGAGAGTATTCCATTACGAAACAAATTATACACTTGGCATGAAATCCTCTGCGGAATATTGTCTACTATAGCCACAGTTAAGATATATGGGAAAGATACAAAAATAATGCTAATATTCAGTTTAATAGAGAGAATCAGTCCGTAGATCATAATCTCATTGCAAATTGCCAAAGGGCACCCTCCTGCCACCAGTAAGGCAAAAATAAGTCAGGCCTCAGGATGAATTTATGGGTAACCATCCAATTACCATAAGAGAGTCCATAAGAGGCACAGTACAACGACATAGCTTAAATCCTGCCCTAGTAGCTGACCATCCTTAGTCCAGTGACCTTTTTAATTACAGACTTCTGGGAAGTTCTAGCTGTGTGAAGGACTTGGGACAGCTACACAATGAAAATAGCATCAATCAATAATTGGTCGCATCATGGCAGAATGCACAGGAATTAACTTCTGATCTGGATGAAAAACCTTTCGTTATCTTCAGGACTCAAAAGAACTTTGACCACTTTTGCTATGTGGTGGTCAAAAAATAGGGAGTCGTCTACAAATGTGCTACGATCTCTGATAACCATATCAGTCTAGAGTGGAGTGCGATCTACACTGCATACTTTTGTTTGGACTTATCAAATATGCATTAAGTTTAAGCTGATTTCTAATACCATTGATTATGGTTTACTGCTTGCTGTAATAACACTGGATACTGAACCAAGGGCACACAGCTTGCATTTATCAGCAAATTTAATTAGTGAGCTGCCGAGTTAAGAAGCAAATACTGAACAAAAGGTATCCCAGCACATCTCCCAAAGGGATGCAATTTGTCATCTTTTTGCTTTCTGAGGAAGCACATGCTACTTTATGTCAGTTTTACCTGTCAACCAGTTTATCATCACCTTACAACGTATAGGTCTATGTTCAGGCCTTTAATCTTATAAACAATTCCAGCATAGAGAGTAATGCTGAAGACCTTGGCCAGATAAGTGTACATTGTATAAACTGCAAGGCCACTATAGTACAGTTGTGCAAGTACACTTAGACTAACAGTACACGTTTGACTGATTACTGTTGCAGTAGTCTAAACTATAGCAGTAAAATCTTGCATTTGATACAACAGCAAGCCAGCTTTCAGAGCTTAAGGGTGCCTTCCATGTGCCTAAACAGTTAACAGCTTTAGGAGAGTTGAAAATATATGGTTTGAGAGCCAAGCCCTTCACAGCTTTCTTGCCAACTGAAGGATGGAAGTAGAATTCTGAAAGATTCAACTCTAGGTAGGTAAAAATCAAAGTTCACACCCTGCATTAAAAATTATACAAAATTAAGGGTGATGGAAGGAGGATGGGAACAGCTGCTGCAGCAATGTTCATTCAAACATCTGTTATGGTAAGTTTTCGGACACAACTGTACTACGTTTATAATTTGATAAATGCTGCAGTAGCCTTAGCCATATGGTTAGACTACCATATCTTATAAATGACTGGGAGGAGGAAGGATGAGGGTCCAAGAGCCCCTGAAGACTGGTTCTAGGCAAGCCTGCTCTCAACCTGAAAAAAGAAATCTAGTTTACAGTGCTTTGTAAAGATATGTAAACAGAGGAAAGATCTGCTGCCTCCTAAAATACTTATAGAATCCATACCTTTCCAAAAAGCCAATGATGAAACCAAGGTCCTGGCAGTGTGTCTCTTGACCCTGCCTGGAAATGACTTGTGGTGGTGGGTAAAAATTAAAGTTATGTATTCACCACAACTAACCCTCTGTGCTGTCCATTTCTATTCTTCCTCAACACATGGGTTACAGATCTGATATTTGGATCAGACAAGGAAGGATTCGACAGACTTTGGATCCAACTCTCAAAGCCCTCCTGCTACCCATAATGCCCTAGTCCATCCCCAATACCTCAGATAAAGTCTGCTGCCATAAAGATTTCAGTGTATAATACAGGAGGACAGAAAATTACAGCAGGGCTGAAACCCAAACTACAAGTTCCAAAAAATCCATCGGGTCACTCCAGAAGATTACAGGAAGTGGGAAGAAGAATGAAAATGGACAACACAGATAACTAGTTATGGTGAGTACATAACTAATATCGGATGTTGTCCTTTTCATTCTTCAACATATGGGGGGGGGGGGGGGGAAGAGTCCACAGCTATGTAAAATGTGGGTGGCTCTCCATGGAAGGATATTCTGGAGAACTGCTGAACCAAAAGTAGCTCTGTGCCTGGAAATTAAGTCCAATTTGTAATGCATAAAGGTATGAGCATTAGACCAGGTGGCTGCTGCACAAATACCAACAGAAGTTCTAGTACAGAAGGCAGATAAGGTGGCCATGGATCTAGCTGAATGGGCCTTGGGTGGGTTTGGTAGGGAGAAGCCTTGCTGAGAATAAATCCAGGAAATACAACTATTTGACCAGTGTCGTCGCAGTCTTCTCCTTTTGGTTGCTCCCGTTAGGAGTAGTCACAGTGGATCATTGCTCTGCAGAATGGCAGCAGAGTTTTACGGTGGGTTGCCAACCGGTGCCCAATCTTCCTCAGAAGGCACACACTCACACCTAGGGCCAATTGAGAGTGTTCAAACCAGACAGCCTCTTGCTGCGAGGTGACAACACTAACCACTGCACCAGTGTACGGCCCTAGCTATTTGGCCAATGTAATTTTAGAAATTGGAGAACCCAGCCAACTCCTTGAATAGGAGACAAACAGCTTGTCTGTTTTTCTCAAATTTGTTCTGTGCAAGTTGAACCGTAATTGATTATGCACATCTAAAAGATGTAGCATGTATTCGCCTTTGTTCAAAAATTTTGGAAAGACAACTAATAAGTGAATGGTTTGATTTATATTTGATTCAGAATCCACTTTTGGTAGGAAAGGAGGACTGGTTTGTAAGGCAACACTGTCTTTATGATAAACAATGTATGGGGCCTTTTGATGAAAGAGCCTGGAATTTGGAAATCCTTTTAACAGAAGTAACAGCAAATAAAAAGGCTGCTTTCCAAGACAGGAAGTTGAAATCTGTTTTTGCTAAAGGTTCAAAGGGTTGAGTTAAGCCATGCAGTACTACTGTTAAATCCCAGGAAGGTGACAGATCTTTCAAAGAGGGGTCTGAGCAGAAATGTACCCTTTAGAAAGGTCTTACATAATTTGGAAGCAGCCAAGCAAGAAGCATGGTGTCCCAAATGAAAATTTGATATGGCTGCCAACTGTACTTTGTGGAAAAACTAGCACCTTCTAAAACTACAAAACTGAAGAAATAGGGGCAGTAAATGGATAGACAATTTTTCAAGGCCCAAAATGAAAATCTTTTCCACTTGCTCTTGTAAATCCTCTTAGTGGAATCTTTTTGTGATGACGTGACAAAACTACTATGAACCAGGGAAGGGATGTCTATCAATGGAAATGGAAAACACACTGTTAATTGAGGGCTGGACTATTGGAACACTTTTATCCCTGAAGGATGTGTCGGGTCTTAACTGGGTTCAAGTATCCAAGGAAGATAAAGATAAGACCAAAGGAAAGGCAACTAGACTTGGTAAGGCCAGAAATGGACAATGAGAATATCTGAGCTCTTTAACTGGCTGGCTTTCTGTACGGATTTTGGAATTAGGGGTACTGGAGGATAACTGTAAAGGAGACCCAAGGTCAAATGTGTATGAGAGCTTGACAGCTCTCTTGGTGATTTGCCACTGGGGGTTGGGGATTCAGGTTAAAGTATCTGCTGCATTTACTGTTGTGGGGAGACGAGACGTTGCAGCAAGGCTGGTCCCAACGATGGAAACTTTTCTCCACCACTGACTGACAGACCATTCATGAGGCATCAGAATGGACCTGCTGAGTTTTGTCCTCTAGTATGCTGGATTCCCCCAGGATGTGCAATTTTCTGTCGGAGAAGCACCCGAGGTAGGATCTGATGATTTTGGATCTGTCAGTTGCACAGAAGAAGAAGAGATCAGATCTAAAGTCTTGGTATCTGTAGATTTTTTCTTTGGCTCCAACAAAGTCCTATTTGAAGTTCTCAGCATTTTCTGTGGAGGATCTGAGGACAAGTCTTCAGAGACATTGGTAGGGGTCTTTTACTGTGCCCCGAAGGAGTCTTTGAAGATGTGCTGCAGGTTTTATCCCCTGAGGGAGGTGGTGGATATAATCCCTTCAGGACTAGTTTGTTACGCCTGTCTGCTACAGTTCAGGAGTTAAATCTTGCACAGATACCAATGAGACACCCATCTTCTAGTTGGCTGGATATACAGCACCACTTGCAGAAACATTTTAACATGGGAACCTACATTTTTTCTGTGACTGACAGCTGTTTTCTGTTTTACCTGCTCCATTTTATTTTGTTTTAAGAAATCTGCTTGGGCTGGTGTTTTTTGTTTTATGTGAGAGACGGACATTATCTAGGCTGCACATTTCACATTTTTTCACGGTCAACTGCCTCAGGTGATACTTAAACACGGTGAATTTGGGGGCCTTTGTTTTTTTTTTTTGCTGAAAGGATTTCAAGCCTGCATAAACTAAAGCACTGCTGGTGATTCCCTGCTCATTCTTCCCACCCATCTCCTTTGTTGAACTACTTTTTAAACCTGGTGATTTTAAGTAGCTCATCCCTACTGTAAATTGAGCTTAATAAGCTCCTCCCTTTCTATGGTGCTATGGATATACTGAATTTGCCTTTTCTTATGTTTATACTGAAAAAGTGCATTTTCCCCCTCACTTTCTGGTCTACTGATTTACTTGATATAAATTCATCATCGAGCTTGCTATTGGATAAAATAGTGCATTTTTACACTAGCAGCACTTGCTTTTATATTAAGAGATCAGTGGATTGTCCATCTAGTGCACTGGTGGGTAAGCCTGATCTGTTTAGATTGGGGAAACTTGAGATTTCTCAATGCAGTTTTATTCACTGGCAGGTATATTAATCTGCTTATCTTGTTTTCATTGTCTTTATAAATTCTATACAACTAAGTGGCTCTTGGCTCATTTATACAAAGTGAAGTATTTGTACTGAATAATCACACTTTTATAAGCTGTTTAAGGTACACTGCTGTATCCATATCAAAGTTTGCTTGTGGCAGCATTTCACTGGGGACACTCCTGTACTGCTCTTTTACATTAGGAGGACTGGGACTAGTTGGAGTAGGTGTTAACCTGAAATATCCGAGCTGGGAAATGCACAAAAGGGCTATAAATATTTCTTTGCACTTCTCTTGTATACTGATTGTACTTGAGCAGTTTCAAACAAAAAAATGTAATGTCTGCAGCTGCTTTACGTCGTTAACTACACAACATACCTGTTAGTTATAGGTAATTTGCATGGTCTTGTTACACTTGGGCTCCAAACCAGCTATTCTACATTAAGGTGTTTTTCTGCACCCTCATGGGAGAAGTGATTTAACTTGATTGAGTTGGGTATATGGTGGTGGAAGGCTTATTGTGCACTTTCCTGACTGGTAGTTAGCTTAAACTTGGTTGCTCTTTGCTTGTATTTAAGCCTTGTGTTTGCACTGGCTCTGGCCTAGATACTCTAAGCTACTTGTTTGGTGACTTTGCTGATTGCTGAGAATCTGCTCTCACCTGGTGCAATCCACTACTGAAACAAAATGTTTTTTGCACTTCTCTTATATACTTTGACTACACTTTAGCAGTTCCTTAAACTATTTGCTGTTATTCCTGTACTTTATATCAAAAATAAAATCTGTATTGTCTACTGCTGTTTTAAGTAGTTAATTGCCCTGTATTACACTGCATCCGTTAGATGTAGGGCTGTTGTAGGTAGTTTGTGGTCTTGTTACACTTGGGTTCCAATCCAGCTATTCTACATTAAAAAGGTGTTTTTTCGACAGCCTTGTGGGAGAGTTTTCATCTAACCTGTCACAGTTGGGATTGCTGGTGAAAGGATTAGTGTGTGCTTTCCTGACTGGCAGTTAGCTTAAAACTGGTTTCTCTTTGTATTTAAGCCTCGCATTTACATGGTGCTGCTCTTCGCTCAACAGTGGTTAGCAATGCCCTGTATAGATGCAAAAGGCTAGAAGCTCATCTCCACCCCCCCCCCAAACAGCTGTCAGTGAAACCCTTCCAAGCTTTTCTGCTGCTCTAGGAGCAACTCAGTTGCGCACTAAGCAACACTGCCTTATTGATAAACCTTAGCCTACACAAAGTACAGCTCCCTCTTGTAGTCTCGGCACTACCAGCACAGTTCCTGTCAAATTAACCCATTCCTTTCCTAATAAAATATACAATAAGAGCCTACTATCATGGATGGGCAGTGTCCTATCTACCTGGGCCAGTCTGACAGACATGGGGCATCCTGAGGCAATGTAGCAACTTACTCCTGAAACAAATACTTTATGTGAGAAATATAATTACACTATGAAACTGGAAGCAAGACTCTCACAAAGAAATTGAATGCCAAAAAGGCTGTCAGCGCACACACAGTTCTCATACTAAATAAGGAGATAGCACAAAGCCATATAAGTAGAGTACTCATAATAGCTTACTAATATAATGGGGCATCCTGGGACTTTCCCGGTCAACAAATGTTAAATAAAAATTAGTTCAGTGGCCTCCCAAATGAAAACCACTTAAACACAATAATGCAAAACACAAGTGCAACACACACACACACACACACACGCACCAGTGTCTCAACAGATAAGCCCATAAGGCGCAATACCAAAAAACTTATTGGTCACAGGGGTCTTCATTGTGAGATACACAGATGTTCCCCTCACAAGGCTGGATAAGCAGGTTACGGATAGCTGCTTGTCAGGTGCTCAAGTCACTCAACCACAAGTACCAGTATGACTCCATCATAATCCATGTGTGGGTGAATGGCTAGAGAAGTACCTCACTGGACTATATGGAGAGAGACATAACTGAACGTTGAGATTAAGTGTCACAGGCAGGTACAAGCCTAGCCTTAAGCAGCATTCTACCTTCTTCAAAGAGGATGCCACAATACAAACAGAAAATGATTAACAATTGGCTTAGCTACTAGAGTCAGTCAAGGGGGGTCCAGTATCTGTCTGCCTGGGAAGATGGTCTGCACCCGTCTCCTCTAGGCTTTCAGATACTGGCAAAGGCATTAGCCCACTCCTATTGTGCTTTTTAGGCAGTGTCAAAATAACCACCATTCCAACATAACAAAACCCTTTCTAGATAAACTCAAGGTATTGCTGCTTAACGCTAAGAGTCTAAACAAAAAAACTCACTTCCTGGAAGCATTCCCCACTTTGGAAGATCCTAACATCTGTGCAGTCACCAAGACATGGTTCAAAGGTGTGGAAAGCACCTCGGCCATGCAGGGCTACAATGCCTTCCATACGTTTGGACCACAAACTTGAGTGTGAAAGAACCAAAAGGAGGAGGTGTATCCATCTACATTAAGGATAAATGCACCTCAAGACTGGTCAAACAGTACGACACTCTTGACCTACTCCATATCCAATTAACTACAGGCAAAGCCCACTTACTGAAGTTGCATGCCATACAGCCCAACACCTTACTCACATGGGTAATTTTAATTATCCTACCACCAAACTGGGATGCACACTACCACAAACATGCTGGCTCAGAGCTTCTTGGATTCTGTCAATACAAATGCTCTGGAACAGCTTGCCTCAGCACACACACAAGAGGCTCAAATTCCTGGACACAGTACTCATTAACGTGAGACAACAATGTATCCCCCCATCCCTATGTGATGTCCTCCCTAGTAAGATCCAACCACAAATCAGTCTCCGATACCCCATCAAGCTCCTCCTAACTAAGTGTACTAAGTAGACCCAAGATTCGTAGGAATTACCTTGCAGTTGCCTGTTGGGTCTGTAAAAGGACTTAGACGTGTCTGGACAAGGAATTGATTTTTTTGTCTTGTTCTGGGGTCAAGGGTGATTTGGGGATGTTGAGGGTGAACTCCAGTCTTTGAAGTAGGGAAATGGTGTACTGTAAATGGTTTTGCAGTTTCCTTGCATTCAGCTAGAATACGGATGTCATTCAGGTAAGGGTAAAATTAAATCCCTAGGGTTCTGCAAAAGGCTATGGCAGGTGCCAGGCATTTTGTGAACACACTGGGAGCAGTGGACAAACCAAAGGGCAATGCTGCAAATTGAAAGTGAGAAGACGGTCCAGAAAAACATAAGAACTTTCTGTGAGAAGGTATATGGGGATGTGCAGATAAGCTTCTTTTATAGGTCAAGTGTGGCCATGAAAGCCTGGGCTGGTAGAAGAGAGTAAAGTTTGAAGAGACAACATTCTGAAGGTGGGAACCTTTAGAAAGATTTATAAAGGAAAGGTCTAGGACAGGCTTTCATGGTACATCTTTTTTGGGGATCAGAAAGTCTCGAGCAGAAGCCTTTTCCTTCCTGCCCTGTGGGGACAGGCTTTATAGTTCCCGGGTTCAGAAGGTCTTGTAGAATCTGAGGAAAAAGGGGTCTGATTTCTTGGGGGGAAGGGTATGCCTCTTAAAGGGAATCTTTCTCTCCAAGAAAGGAGGTATCCTTTTTGAACTATTGCCAGAACCCATTTGTCTGTAGTATTGGTTTTCCAAAAGGGGAGGCAGTGGGAGAGGCAGACAGAGGGAAGGTGGGCAAGGCAATCACGCATTGTTGGGTCCTCCCTCTGTCTTGAAAGGGCTGTCTAGTGGGAGGCTTGAGACAGAAGACCTAGAAGATGTTTGCCTTTTGGCCCCTCTTCTGTGCCTGGAAGAGGAAGGTCCAACAGAGGAGTTCCTTCTGACAAAGGTAGTTTTTGCAGGGTAATTTCTGTAACATTTGGGAATCGGAGACACGAAGGTGCTTGATGTCTTGCAATTCCTTACTCTTTTCTTGCATGCTTTTAGAAATGTCTGCTGACTGTTTACCAAATAGGTTAGGGTCTAGAAGAGCATGTAAGATGTTAGACATGAAGTCCTCTGGTAAGTGTTGCAGGGGTAGCCAGGAATACTCCCAAAGTACAGAGGGGCAGAGGCTACAGACCATGCAGAGGCCTCTGCAGCATCTTGACTCCATCTAATGGAATGTCTGGTTAGTTGGGCAGCCAGAGACCGTTTAGATACTATTTCAGATTTAGTGGGGCAGTCTGGAGTAGCAGCCAGTAGAATAGAGGCTTAGGAGAGACAGTTCAGAGCATATCTGGTCATATGGGTTTGACAGTAGATGGCTCTGAAAGCCAGTGTGGAAGAGGTTTAAACCTTCTTCCTAATTCTGTCCATAGTTTTACTGTCCTTGTCAGTAGGTAGGAGAGAGGCAGACTGAATCAGTCTGGACTGTTTGCCTGGTGATACTGTAATCACAGCAGGATCTGCCAGGGGTGGTTTGACTAGGAATTTCTGGTCAGCATACACTTTGTAAAAGCAGTCTGACCTCTTAGGGGCAGGAGGTTGAGAGCCTGGGCTCTTAGATGCTGAGGAAAAGGCATCTAGGTAAGCACGGATGACAGGAGGTACGGCAGAAGTGGAAGGGAGATTACACTTGCAGTAGCTCAAAATATCTTTTTTGAATTTCAGACATTTGTGTGGTGTCCCATTTGAAGTATTCCTTCATTTTTACAATGGTCCTCCAAAGAGGATATCCTCTGGAGGGAGTCCCCTTTCGATGGATTCTTCATCTGGGGAGTAGTATTCCTGAGAAGCTATTTGAGAGGCCTAGGAGATGGATTCATCTGAAGATTAATAAGCCTCTCGCTCTTCTTTCCTGTCTAGAGTAGTGGGAAGAGGAGGAGAGGTGGTAGAGGCAGGTCTAGGGATGAGGAGAGGAAGGGTAGAAGAAGAGGCTGTGGGCCTAAGGGCCATGAAGGCCTGGGTCAAAGAGGAGGTAAAGGACTGCCAATCAGGTAAGCCTTCTGAGGTTGTAGCCATACATTTGGTTTTCTGTTTCTTTTTTGGAGTAGCCTTAGGCAAAGGCCTGGAATCTGGTGTATGGCTAAGGGTTGCAGTGTCAAGAGGAGCGATCTCAGTCTGTCTGGTCCCTCCTCGACATCGGTTGTAGCTGATGTCTGCGCAAGGTCTGTGGACGTGCCAGTTGTCAACTGAGAAGCGGCTTCCTCAAAGGTCGCTGTTGAAGTAGAAGACCTAACAAACATCAACTCCCAAATCGGTAGATGGCAGGGTGTCCAAAAGAGAGTCAGTGGAAGTGGGCCGAGGAATCTTGGCCACCTTCCACGGAGGTTGTCGGACCTTCCGATATGGGATACATCCTTAGCACTAGTTTTTTTTAAAGTCTCTGGTTTTCTATGTATAGACCGAGGACAGCTAGATGGCTATGTAGGGTCTTGGGTACGAAGGATTGGCAACTTGAGCAAGCAGTATGGTCATGCTCTCTGCCTAAGCAAAAAACACAGCAGTCGTGCGTATCTTTATGTGGTCCCTGGCGCCCGCATTGACATTTACCCTTTTTAGCAGACATCGGCTAAAGGGTAATGCAGCAAACCAAGCTTTAGCTAGAAGACAAAAAAGCCCCAACAGGGTGCTTAGCTTTTAGACATCTTGTAGTGAAGGAGCGAAGCACACAATGTGACTGTCTGCGGCCAAAATGTTCCGAGGCCTGTGTGTGCAGACATCAGATTTAAGGCCCGGCGTGCGACGTCCCACACAACTACAGCAGCCAAGCTGAAGCTTTTGTATAGGAGTCGACGTATGGGTCGCCTGAGGTGGGAAATCCCACACCAAGAATACTACAACATAGGAATAGAAGGACATCTAGTCTTAAAGTTCTTGGTTCGCATCTTGGCACCAACTAGAAAATATTTTCCATTTAGCAATACAGGATTTCCTAGTAGAATGTTTGTTTTCATTAATACCTGCTAAATGTCAGAAAATGGGTGCCTAAAACATATTAAAACTATCATCAATGTACAGTTAGCTAAAGTTATTTTAACTTGGATGTATCAATCAGTCTTGTGTAAGTAGGTTCAATATGTTAGGAAGCTTGTGGTAACTGTCCTCAGTCATTTCCAAACTGAAGAAACACTGTTCTCCAGGCCAAAAAGGAGTCACCACAATTATTTGGAGTCATCTCCTTCTGAATCTTCAGAACAAACATGGATATCAGTGGAAAAATGTTCAAGTAAATGAGAATGCATCTGTTTTACAGGTCTGTTTGCAAGGAATTCTGAAGTACACCATATGGGTCAAATTTTTTTTTTGTTCTGAATGCAGGCAAAAAGATCTACCCAAGGGTGTTCCCCACAAATGGATCAAAATCCGGAAGACCACTGATTCAGTTTCCATTTGAGAGTCTGTCTTGGTCCTGCTCAGCTTGTCTGCTCACATTTTGCTCTGACAGGATGCAAAATGCCTACAGAGTGAGACTGTGCTGAAGTGCTATATCCCAAACTACCATGGTTAGTCTGCACAGAGTACAGTCTGGTTCCTCTGTTTATGTACCACATCACTATGGTGTTGCCTGCCATTACTTCTAACAGTCCTGGCATCTACAGAAAATTGACAAAGTTGAGAGCATTTATGACTGCCAACGCCTATTATGTTAGTGTGCTTTGGTCTGTCCTTTTTATTCCAAATGTCCTGCACTTTTACTGCCAGAGACACTGTGCCCCAAAGTCTGAAATTTCTATCATTACAGACTGTGCTGGAACTGAAGAGAAAACAGGAGACCTAGATTCAAATAAAACTGGTCTTGCCAGCAAAGCATTTCCCTTTTTATAAATCCCAAAACTGGAATTTGCAATGTCAGGGGATGCTGATATTCGGACCAGACAGACTTTGGGTACAACTGAATCTTTCATGTGGAGTGTGTGTAAAGGAATCAAGAGAATTATGGATGCCATGAATCACAGTATCCTAAGAAATTCCTTTGATGTCTTGGACTAGGTGGAAAGCTCAGGAAAAGATCGATATAGATCTACTTTTTCCTGTGGAAGAAAAGCTTTCTGAACTAAGGTATTTAGGAAAACCCCCAGGAAAACAATGTGAGAAGTCAAACAAAACCCTGTAATGCTCTCTTGGAGCCTCACAGTATGTGAAGATCACTCACTCAAGAGACTTACTTATTGTTGCATAGAAGTAAAGAAAAAGTGCGAATACCTTGCAGTCTGCATCAGTCTATCACTGGGGTTAGATATTATGTGAACACCAACCAATAAAAAATAGTGAGCCAAACAGCCAAATAAACTGAGAAAAGTAGAATGAAGTATCCACCAAGCACAAATAAATCAATGCTCAAAGGAAAAAATGCTTTAATAAGCACTGTAAAAAACACTCCAATACAAAGACCGGGTCTAGAAATACAAAAGCAATAATTATCCACTATCGCGTTTTTAAGCCAACTTCATCAGTTAAACATCCATCTTTAAAGTTAAATGCTTTTATATGTTTTCAAATTACATCACAGTACTAAAGCCAATCATGTTGGACCATTTACTAAGGTTAATTGTTTGGAACTGATTGGTTCATACAGTCTTCACAAGCCAAGGTTAAAACCACATCTCTGAATAAAATAAATCCACACTTTAATTACAATAATAATTTAAAAACTTCTTTAAAAGTTGATTAAAAACATTATTTTGTAACACCATTTAAAATAATTTAAAATGCTTTCTACATTAAATGTGAATGAAGCATGTGAATCTGGGTTTAAAAATGACACCATCTTCTGGCCAAAGTGTATAATTACAACTGGACCAACAGCTGGTAATATAAAATCCTGAGAAGGGTATGTTTCTTGTAATTCGCAACAAAGAACATAACAAAGTTGAGAGCATTTATGACTGCCAACGCCTATTATGTTAGAGTTTTGGTCTGTCCTTTTTATTCCAAATGTCCTGCACTTTTACTGCCAGAAGACACTGTGCCCCAAAGTCTGAAATTTCTTCATTACAGACTGTGCTGGAACTGAAGAGAAAGCAGTAGATTCAAATAAAACTGGTGTTGCCAGCAAAGCATTTCCCTTTTTATAAATCCCAAAACTGTAATTTGCAATGTCAGGGGATGCTTATTTTATTCAGACAGACTTTGGGTACAACTGAATCTTTCATGTGGAGTGTGTGTAAAGGAATCAAGAGAATTATGGATGCCATGAATCACAGTATCCTAAGAAATTCCTTTGTTGATGTCTTGGACTAGGTGGAAAGCTCAGGAAAAGATCTCGATATAGATCTACTTTTTCCTGTGGAAGAAAAGCTTTCTGAACTAAGGTATTTAGGAAAACCCCCAGGAAAACAATGTGAGAAGTCAAACAAAACCCTGTAATGCTCTCTTGGAGCCTCACAGTATGTGAAGATCACTCACTCAAGAGACTTACTTATTGTTGCAGAGAAGTAAAGAAAAAGTGTGAATACCTTGCAGTCTGCATCAGTCTATCACTGGGGTTAGATATTATGTGAACACCCCTGGAACAATGTATAAAAGGATAATACAGATAAACGTCAAGAATAATCCAGACACAGAGAACTGTAAAATGTCTGAAATATGAGGCTCTAGGAATGTGATAAACATCCTTTAAATCCAGAGTTACTAAGTAATCAGAAGTAACAGGTTGTGAAATGATAGTTTGTACTTTGACTTTCAAAACCTAATTTAGAAAGGAAAGATCCAAGAGCCTTATTTCTTTGGTACTAGAAACACTAATAAAAACCTCTACCTGTCAGAAAAAGAGGAACAACTTCTATTACAAAGAGTCAGAAGATGATGAATGTCAGGAGGGGGAATAAAGATTAATCTACTGAAGGAGAAGGAATCCCCTGGAAGGGACTCCCACTGCCATCTGTACTCCTGAAGTATCACTCGGAGCCTATTTGTCTGGGGAAACCTGTTGCCAAAAAAAGAAATGGAGAGCCAGATTCTGGGGGAGATTTAAAAGTTGCCAGGGTGGGGAGGGGAAGAGGTTACCATCTGTAGATGGCCAATCAGACATGTTGGACTGTTCTTGCTTCGGGGGGGGGGCTCTTTTTGAAGGCCCTTGCCATTGCCTTTTTTTAAATGTCTGCATGCCAGTAGTTTGTGTTTTTTACAAACAGGTGCTTAGGCAGGTGGGAAATGTTCAAAAACTCTGAAAGGAAAGTTGAAAGATATATGTAACCTCCTGAACCAGTTTTCCCCTCTCAACACTTTTAGGACCTCAGCAGTAGACTGTTCAAAAACAACCACTATCTGAAGAATTCAACATTTCAGCTTTAAAATACTAAGACAAAAATCTGAGCACATTTAAGTATGGAAACCTTCTTGTAACAGTTACACTCTGGATGCAGCTGAATTAGTGTTTGGTGACCTGAGCCAAAGAAGCAATATGGGAATTCACTGAAGCCTTTTCCTCAGAAGAGTAAAAAGTAATTATAATGCTCCATAAATTGTCAAAAGATTTAAGCTAAAACACCTGAGCTTGATAATTAAGAATTCTAAAAATAAGTGTGGCACAGGAATACACTTCTCAAATCTGTCAAAAGCGTCCCCATCCTTTTCAAAAGGGGAGGGATTAATAAGGTTTACTAAATAAATACCTGCAGGGTCAAATCTGGGATAAGAAAATAAAAATTTGCAAGAACGAGGACCTTTATACAACCCAGCCATTTTCTTAGCAGGAAGAAGGCTGTCTGGCAAATTACAGGTTGTAATAAAAGCATCTGCCAATGCCAGAAGTAAATTCCTGTTGCGATAAATCATAACATTCTTTTAAGGATACTATAATTTCATTATGTTCCCACTGAAACAATTTGTTCATTCTGCATATGCTTTCAGAAATAGAACATTCTTCCAAGGGACTATCGGAAGAAACTCTCTCCGAGACCCAAATTAGTCATATGTGGAGGGAAAACAATTTGTTCCCTCAAAATTATTCCCATGTTCATAATACTGTGAATCTTCAGAAAATGAATTAATTTTTCTTTTACCACTAAAACTGGAATGAGAGGGGTCAAGAGGTGGAGCTAACCCCAATAAATAATTCCTGTCTAAAGTAACTGAGAAAGAGGAACAAATGTTTACCTTTCTTTTTAACAAATTTCCACAGAAGCAGACAGACTCCTGTTACATACAACACCCTGTGCAACAGGCATTCCAGTCTGGCTAGGCAGAGCAGCATTCCCTGCTCCTTCCGCCAAGGAATACTAGTGATTTTCCCATGCTCAACAAGGGCATTCTAACAGCCACAGTGGATGTATAACCCCCAGGTGCATGAGGACTGAAGGCTGTATACCAGAGGGACCCAAGATAGATGAATGGTCTAAAGAACCTGAAATGTCCACAACAGAGTTGTTAATCTGTAGTTTAGGCAAATTTGTAGCCTGCTGAAAGGGCAAAAGCTGTCTGGAAATTCTTTTCTGTCTGCAAAAAAAGGAGTGAGCTAACAAGTTGTTCATGGTCATGCCAAAAATAAAGCTCGGGTAAGAGTAAAAGCATGTGAAAGAGGCAAATAAAGTTTTCATGAAAAACACAGTAAAAAGCAGAACATACCTCAGCCCCTAAAAATAATTTAACAGAAGTTTTCAGCAGAGAGAGGCAAACTGCAGTTTTAAAAGCACAAAAGTAAAAGTAGCACTCTACTGTATTTTAAGTCATGTGACAGTCCAATAAAACACTTTCCTAGCTTACATTAAGCTATTTCACAAAAAAATTAAGCTTCTATTAAAAAATGAAAAAAGCGGAAGTCTCCCTTGCCAAGGTAATTTATCACAGCAACAGAAAAGGTCTAGCAGACAATCCTTGAAAGTTCGCAAGAGGAACAGTCTTCAGTGGCAGAATCTGAACAGCTTCACACTCAAACCATTGCATTTCTTCAGCTCTGTTTGAGCTGTCAACAGTTTGGGTACATGGAAGGTGCCATTAAGTTCTGGAAGCTGGCTGGCTGTTATATCCTGTGCAAGATAAAGTACATACAGCCAAGGCTACAGCAGCAGCACTGATCAAATGAACATACACAGTTTCAGTGACTCAAAATTCACTAAATTAAGTAGTTATGATCCACCTTAGATGAAAATAAATGATTTTGTCAATCTTTTGTTGACCAGGTTAGTCCCACTAGGCCAGTAGCCGCTTTTTGTGGAAAGATCAGAGGTGGTTATTTTACTACGAGGGGAAATTTGGCCAGGGCATCAGGGAACCTCTCCTATTCTTTTTGATACGTGTAAGTAGGATCTTTTATATCCACCAGAGCTACCACCAACTCAAGCAATTGGGGCACCTTGGTTTAACAACTCATCTGAAGGATGATATACTAAGGAGTGCAGCACCCCCCCCCCCCCCCCCCATGCTACACTGCAGGGTCAGCAATCTACCGAACGAGTGTGGAACTAGAACTCACAGCCTTCTGCACCAAAGGCAGGTGTGCTACCTCTTGCGCCACTAACACACACACAAACTGATGTAGGTTTACAGCAACAATTTTTTTTTTTTTTTAGTATGATTCTGGCCCCTAGTGGACTGGTTAATTATTTGAACAAGAGAATCAGCATTTACTGAGCTGAGGAATAATAATAACAATATCATTTGTTTAAAAGGTATACTCATTGGACACAGTCTTTTCAGGGGTGACCCAGAAGCAAAGTCTAGTTAACAGACTTGCTTAAGGTCACAGTTGGCCAGCAGGGGCTGAGGGAATCAAATCCTAACAAACTCCAGCTCGCAACCTTAAACTCTGCACCATCTGCCAACTAGAATCCTTCCTTGGCAGTATCCAACCTTTGTAAAATAAATGCTCTGTTTTACGGACTTCTAGCTGGTTATCAACTGGCAGTTTTCTTGTTCAGAATAACCTCAAGCTCAGTAAATTCTGATTGTGTGCTTTTTGAATCTGTCTAGAGTCTTTGACAAACCCTGCCACCCCCCCCAACACAGCTGCCAGCAGGTCTGGAATGCTTGACACGTGCTGAAACAATGTTAAGGAGGAATGCTGTCTATGACTAAGCAAAGTCTCTATTAACAAAGGTATGGCTGTACTGAAGTTCCCAGATCAGTTTATTGTTAAGACTTCTGGCAATGAGAAATACAACCTTCATATGGCCTGAACTGAAACTTACCGCATGTGTTTTTATTAGATCTAAGTTACACTGCCAACTAAAAAGACAATATTCAGAACGTAGAACCCACAGCACTAAATGGTGAGATTATCGAAATAAAGCCAAACAGCGCAAAACTTTTTTTGTGGAGGGGAACAAGCTCCCTGTACTTACCACACCTCCCTGCTAATTATATACACCAACGCAGAGACTGCACCAGTGGGGAAAGGGCAAACCCCCCACCCCCAGCTGCACTGTGATCTCAGAAATGAGCTACTGGCATTTGTGGACCTTATGACTATTCAACATTTTGTCTGATATTCTGAAGGTTGACATTTTCATCTTTTGATCATCTAACAGGCACCCGTTTTTATTATGTCAGAATGGCCAGAAGTCACACACAGCCTAAAAAGGCCTTATGGGGCAGCAAGCGTTTTTACCAGTATGCAGAATCTAATCTATGGAACAAAAGGTGCAGCCCTATCACTGATGAAGCCAGCTTTGCTGTCAGTCATCTTAGCCCAAGTTAACGGATATTGGATTCCTCCAGAATGACAACCACTGAGACAACTGTTCAAAACTACTTATCTTTGCTTTGTATATGGGTATTACTGTGGCTGAGGTTGGGATTCTGCTCAGTACTAGAGTCTTACTTGCATTTGACATGATTAGCAAGCAGCACTGTCTCTTTGCATGTCCTTCAAGGTTAAGCACTTCAGACTATTCACACCTCCATAAGCAAACACCATACCATTATATTTAGTGCGTTTCAGGAACTGCAAGACTCCTGTAACATCACGAAATCTGGCATCTAATAGGCAGCCATTATCTTGCCTTTGTCCATCATGTCCATCATCAATCCTCAACCTCCTCTTCCCATTCTGCACATGGGGTCGGGGTGTACCTTCCAACAGTGAATCATCTTGAGCCAAGGACCGTCAGGTGGCCAGCCAAG
This sequence comes from Protopterus annectens, assembly GCF_019279795.1. Lineage (NCBI taxonomy): Eukaryota > Metazoa > Chordata > Ceratodontiformes > Protopteridae > Protopterus > Protopterus annectens. Next base: position 1,366,910,089 of record NC_056729.1, read on the forward strand.
TCTTTCAATGAAATCACCAATTACTAGGATATTTCTACTTGGTCATGCAAGTGGAGGCAGTGGAAGGTTTGCAAACTAGTGACAGAGTTATGCAGGTGTGCAGAGTTTTGTTACTGCACTGCTCTCAAGGCTCTTCAGTACTGATTTCTGTGAGGCATTGGAGTTGATCTGCTTTACAACCTCAGAAAATACTGGTGTAGTGACAGCCTGTGAAGGTAGGGGAGAGTTTATATTGCAAACTAAGCATCTCTGCAAGAGGGCAGTCTTCATATAAAATAAATATCTCTCTCACAAATTGTGTCATATTGGTCCAGCAGTACTTGGTTGTTGGTGAACACTGGCAGTTCATACACCATGGTTGGCAACAAAAGGTAGACTGAATTCCCACGACTGACAGCTGAGTTGAATTACAGAGGGTAGAAATGATACCATGAACCAATTTATTCAGTAAGTAGAGAAGATATGCTGGATAGATAAAGTATGGAAGATGTGAGCACACTTGTGGCCCAGCTGTTCAACAAGGAAGAAATTACATAACAGTCTAATAGAGTAGTACACAGCCACAGTTAAGTACACCACAAATTCAGTATAAAATTATGTGGGCTGAAGAGGTAATACAAATTAAATACAGTAAGATCCAAAACTAGTACACAACTGTACTTTGGTGGAGTATACAGTTACATAAGTGTATCAGAGTGGTAAGCACTAGGTAGCCTATCTACCACAAGAGGACTGGTTTCTGGCCTAGAATTTGTAGTTCATTGACCATTTGGGCAGTTTTTCTATCTCTTTAAACTTTATGGTTTAAAAAACCTTGTTTGCGCTGGTTTCCTGCCTTTCCTATAACTAGTTTAGTCCAGATACAGATTTGCTGTATCCAGGACTAACTTCTGAGCAGCCAAAAAGCCTGCTCTTCAATTTTTCCCTTAGATCTGCTAGTTCTCTCCTCTCCTGCACTTTTACTAGCTTATTGGTCTAGCACTTTACCAGACTTCTTGTAGCACACAAAAGTGCTATCAGCACTAAACGTTCTACAAGTAAACCGCTCCAATACTTATTAATGCCCACCCCTCCAGGCATGTCTAAAGGTCAGATCCCTGTGCTTTCTCCTATTAACCTGGTGAACTTGGGCATCCTGAGTCAATGTAGCAACTACCTCTTGTACACTGACAACCCTCTCCTCTTACCTCCCAATACTCAGACTTGCGAGATATGCACTTGTATATCCAAATTGGAAGCCAAAAACTCTCCAGCCAAAACCGGAATAGCTGGTCAAGAAGAGAAGGTCAACACTTGCACCACACCACATGGCACACAGCCCTCCAGAACACACACCAGCAATGCCTTCACACAAACCACACACCGTCCTTCACAGAAGCTCTCAAATGTTTACCCAAACGGCAGAGACCTCCAAGGCAGAAACGCACTTAACCACCACAACACTAATCACGAGACACATGACTCTCCTAAACAGTGTGCTACTCAACCAAAGGCTCTAAGGCAAAACAGCATGCCTAACACTAGTCGTAGGGGACTCGATAGTGAGGCCCACTGATGTCCCACTCACTAGGTTGAATAAGGTGAAAGTAACAGTCAGCTGTCAGGTGCCAGGATCTGCCACATAATGCATGCACTCAGGTACCTCAACAACAGGTACAAATATGACCGGAGACGTATCTCCCTGCACTATATGAAGAGAGACATGGAGGAGCTCTCGGATTAGGTAGCCCAAGCAGGTATGACCCTAGCCCCGAGCAGCATCCTGCCATCACCCAGAATGATACCCTAGTACAAGCAGAAAATTTCAACAATTGGCTAAATTTCTGGCGTCATTCTAAGGGGATCCAGTATCTGTCTGGCATGGCATGACAGACCTCGACGCTTTGCCAGAGAAGGCCTGCATCTGCCACCCCTAGGCTTCTGGATACTGGCAAGGCTCTTGCCACCCCTATAGAGCCTTTTGTAGGCGGTGTTCCAAAGACCAAATTATCACCATAACAGCTACAAATAAATCCAATCTGAGGGTCATGATGCTCAATGCTAGAAGTCTAAATCTCAATGTACTCTCTTTCAAAGCACTCCTTGAAATGGAGAACAGACATTTTGCTGTAATAGAGACCTGGTTCAAGGCAGCAGAAAGCATACCTGCACTACTAGGCTATAAAACTCATTCCACACCGTTTGGCCCCAGAACTTGGACCGAAGCTCCAAAGGTGGTAGTGTTTCCATATTCGTAAAGGATGTGCACACCTCCAGACTGGTAAGCCCAACATGACGCATTAGAGATACTTCAGGTGCAGCTAATATTGGGTAAGACAGCGACTCAGGTTGTAGCGTGCTATAGGTGCCCAACCATGTCCCAAGACTCTCACTCCACGTTCCTAAGCACCCTGGAGAATTAGGGTCCAACCTACACTCCTCATACTGGGTGACTTCAACGACCCCTCCATTAACTGGTAAAACTACTCATGTACCAATACACTTGCCCAACATTTCCTGGAATTCATTAATTTCAATGCCCTGGACCAGCTCGTTGTTACCCCTACTAGAGTTAGCAACATTTTTGATCTGGTCATTACTAACATGGGTGACTGTTGCTCTACACCAATAGTCAACTCCTCCCTGGTTAGATCCGACCACAAACTAATCACCTTGGAAATTCACATCCCTCCCACCTCCCTAACCCCCCCCCTGCAAAGGTAGCCACCATGAAAAGCTTCTCCAAAGCAAACTTTGGGCTCCTAAAAACCGAGGTGACTAACTTTATAGCATCCATGCAAATGGAGAATAGTTGCAAGACCTCCAAAAAAAAGGAAGCCAATCTGGCGGTCCACTGCCATAAACAAACTCTACAAAGTACAGTTTTGCACCTACCATAAATGTAGATGTTAGAGTGCTAATACAGCTGCAGTCCAGGTTTCCCTCCCTCCCTCCTTCCCCTCAAGTCAAAATGGCGTTTGATAGTTCGTTTATTAAACCTAGCACAAAACCGACAACCTGTGACGTCGTGGTCTGGGCCTAGGCAAGGAATACAATAAGAATGGAAGTCCTTATGAGGTATTTGCTTCCCACAAGAAATGCAATTGTTAACTTTTTCTGACATCGGACTGAGGCAAGAAAAGGTTCCCCAATGGGGTACTTAGCTTTATTGAAGACTTCGGACTGAAATTCTAATTGAAAATCTCGGGTGTCGGCCGACCGGCACTTGCGAACTGCTTCTGCTTCGGGCACCGCGCGACAAGAAAGACTGAAGAAAATGGCATTGGATGCCTCTTATATACCCCTGGCGCACCGACATAAGGGAAGAAGTGACAGCAACCGATGCCAGACCAAGACTTTGGAACTCAGGCCAACTGCAGGACCACCTGATGGCAGGATAACCCAAGTGTGATGACTGCAGCAGGGCAACACGAACATCTGGCCAAGAACCGCTGCTCTACTAATATGCAGAGGACAGGCATGGGGCTCCAGCTGGTGGTTACCTGAAGTGTCCCATACCTGTGCTGGCTGCCCACTCAGACTGCTGATACCACTACTCTCTCAACCTCCTTCAGTGTCAGCAGTCTGCCTTACCTCTGCCTTTTCTCTTTACATGTGCCCATTCAGCAATGGACCTAAGGGATGTGGGACGGAAGCAACTTACCAACTGCTGCTCTGCCCTTCATACGTATACTGTACCAGAGTGGAAGGCCACATTGCACTGGAGAAAGACGTCCCTAGACTTTCTTTTTGCAAGTGGCCTTTCGGGGAGGGACTGAAGGCATCATAGTGGCACCCATGAACTCATGCACATCCTGGAAAGCAGCCCAGTGGGACTGAGCTGAAAAGTCTAAGTTCCCCACTGCAATCCAGGATGATCCTAACAGTCATGGTGTCTACGTGTGCAGACCACTGATGCACACATCAGAAGGTAGTGGCTTACCTTACCTGAAATACTGCATTGGTGGACACTGACTTATGGAGCAGAGAAAGGGCACATGTAAAAAGAAAATGCAAGACTGACCCTGACCATGTCTTTTTGCATGTGTCCTTTCACAGAGGGAAAAAACGCATCTCAGTGGCACCCCTAAGGCCATGCTTACCTAGGAAAGCAGCACTATGGGACGGAGCTAGAGAGTCTCCAAGTTCCCAACTGACATACAGGTCGATCATAAGATCCACGGGGGTTGGGTATGACACACTGATGCACCCAGCAGCCTGGCCACAACTTTATGTTGTACAGTGTGCACTGTACATTTTACTGCTGCCCACAATCTGCTAGACCCTTATGGCCATGGTACTCACCAAAGCATTCAACACGGGTTAATCTTACATGTCGGGCATCCCCATGATGGTTCAGCAAGTTTACCCTTGCTGGCACAGTGTTTGCATCGTGTCTTCCATCATTTCACTGGGATGTGTGAGCCTTGTTCAAATCGGCTCATGGGCTCTGGGACAGTAATCTCAAAAGCATCTTTTCATTTTCTTGTAGGTGGCCAGGAGGTGCATGCCTAGGTTTCTTCTAAACTAACTGGCTTGCTGCAATAACATGCCCGGAACGTGAAAGCTGCTGGTGGTTGCTACTCACGGAATAAAATGTAAGCTTTCACTATGACCATATCCCATAGGAACCAGAACACATACAGCCACCATTTTCTTGCCTTTCGTGCAGCTGGATACTGCATCCTGAGTTAATAGACTCAGTCCACCCCATTCATGTATGTGCCGTACATGTTTACAACTGGTGGACATGGCACTGAAGCTTTTGTTCGATCGTGTTGTCTCCTGCATGTGTTGGAGACCGCCAAGGTTGGGTTACTATTAGCTGGCAGCAGAAATACTGGGTTGCTATCCTTCCATTCAGGTGCAAGCAGTGGTCCACTCTGCAACTGCTTGTAGAACCCTCAAGGTGCTTTAGCAATGGTCTGTCTTGAAAGTTACAGGCCATCCTGACCTATTGGTGCACATGGTTCCACAGCAGAACAGACAGTCTTGCAGCAGTTGCTGTGCCAGAGGTGAAGTTGTCGTCAAAGTAAATGCGATTATTCTTTCCAATCCGCCCCCGTGTTAGGTCAACCACAACTCGGTGTGCCAGTCCAACCTCTGTGGTCTGTTCTGCCTTTCCAGTGTATACCTGGAATTCATGCACATAACCATTATGTGAGGCAGCCAGCACCCATACCTTAACGCCATACCTCTCCGGCTTGCCAGGCATAAACTGTCTGAACGTCAGACATCCACGGAGGCCATCCATGGCTTCATCTACTGCCACCTCACAATGCACATTATACTGTGTCCTACATGCATGAAGTAAGGCATCCAAGCAATGGCCATACATGATGTAGCTTGCCCTGATGAACAGAGCCCTGTGGCAGTCTGAGGTTTTTGTCAATGCAGTGGAAATGCTGTACTCGGCTATTGGGAAATGACATTACACATGGTGCGTTTCCCAGTACTGCCTGTATTCTGGAACATGTACAATGGACATGTATATTCGGACACCAAGAAATGTGCGCACGTCTCCAGGACAAACAGGACTCCACCGCTTATCAACCTTGCCTGCTGCAGCCTGCCTCTGTGCAGCACAGCGGTTAGTTTCATCAGCAATAAGTGAGTACAGTTCAGTACAGTTTTGTACCTTCCATAAATGTAGATGTTCGAGTGCTAATACAGCTGCAATCATAACAGATGGGTTGTCCTGCTGTCAGGCGGGTCCTCGGGTGGCCGAATTCCAAAGTCTGGGTCCGGCGTCAGATGTCGTCGCTTCTTCCCTGACGTCAGTGCAGCAGGAGTATAAAAGAACCAGCCAACGCCATTTTCTTCAGTTTTTCTTGCCCCAGATGTCAGGTGCCCCCAGAAGGAAGGCAAAACATAAACTTATGTAATAATGCAATGTAATATAATCAAAAAACAGTAGTTTGCAAGCAAATACACCATAAAAGAATACCCCAATAAGGTTGTATGAGGAGGTGTTTGTCATAAGTCCTGTCCCAAGAGGGCATGGAGGGAGAGAAACCTGGACTGCAGCTGTATTAGCACTCTAACATCTACATTTATGGTAGGTACAAAACTGTACTATGTTCATCGTGCATACAGCTGCAGTCATAACAGATGGGTAGAATCCCAAAGCTAAAAAGGGGTGGCAGGCACTAAGTGGAAGTAGGAGGAGCAAGGATGCCCTGCAAGACTGTTGTGGCAAAGCCCGCTCTAGATTTAGAATATAGTGGAAGGTGATCGGGCTTGGAGAAAGTGTGTACAGAACTCCAAGTGGCTGCTTCCAAAATATCCTTGGTAGGAACCCCCCTGAGGAAAGCTGCAGAGGTAGCTGTGGCCCTTGTGGAGTGAGATCTGATGCTTGTAGGTACAGTTTTACCATGAAATGAGTAACAAAAGCGTATGCAGTGGGCTATCCATTTTGAGATTGTCTGGAAATGGCCTTTCCTTGAGCACCTGTAGCATAGGACACAGAGTTGCTCTGATTTTCTGAATGGCTTTGTCCTGTCCAAATAACGAAGTTGTCTGTGAATGTCCAAGGAATGTAGTAGTCTTTCCCCTTTGTTTTGTGGGTTAGGATAAAAGGTAGGTAAGTTGATAGTCTGATTTAAGGCTACACTGGATACTACCTTTGGCATAAAGAAAGGGTTGGTTCGTAAGGAAACTCTGTCCTGATGGAAAATGATGAAAGGTTGCACAGCCATGAGAGCTTGTAGTTCCGAAACCCTGCGTGCTGAGGTGATAGCCAGAAGGAAGGCTGTTTTCCATGATAAATATTGCAGTTCTGTTGAAGCAGCTGGCTCAAATGGAGGCAGGGTCAGTTTTTCTAAAATGAAGTTGAGGTCCCAAGCAGGTACTGGTGGCTTCCTTGGGGGTTTTATATTCTTAGCCCCTCTGAGGAACTGTCTTAAGACAGGATGAGAGAATAAAGGAGGATCAGTGTTGTATTGTGCAGAAATGGCTGAAGCATGGATCTTGGAGAAGGAAAGTCCACTGTTTAACATCTCAGCTAGGTACTGTAATACGAGGTAAATTTAGTACCCAAGCATTCCGGCCCTTTTTCTGATTCCAGGCACAAAAACGTTTCCATTTGGCAGAGTAGGCTTTTCTAATAGAAGGCCTTCTGGACTCCAGGATGACATCCTGCACCTCCTTGGAGAGGAGGGTCTGTTGGGAAATCAAGGAATCCTCCATGCGGCTAGATTGAGGGTTTTCAGCTGACTGTGAAGAGTTTTGAAGTTGTGCTGGGTCAACAGAAGAGGCACTAGAGGCAGGATCCATGGTGGGGAATGCGTCAGGCTCCTCAGGAGTGGATACCAGTGTTGTCTCGGCCAGTCTGGAGCAATGAGAATCATGTTTGGCCTGTCTGCTCTGGCTTTTAATAGAACTTTGGGCAGCAGAGGAAGAGATGGAAAGGCATAAACTGTCAATGCTGTCAAACTGAAAGTGCGTCCACTTTCCAGGCCTGTGGATGATAGGTCCTTGAGCAAAATTTGTTCAGTTGGTAATTACTGTGGGTAGCAAAGAGACTATCTGGCCTTCCCCATGCCTGAATTATCTTTGCGAAAACTTGAGGACGCAACTTCCATTCATGTGGATCTGTCATATTTCTGCTTAGGTTGTCTGCCAGCATGTTTTCCTTCCCTGGCAGGAATTGTGCTTTAAGTTGGATTTGTAATTCCAGAGCCGTGTTCCAAAGAGACATGGCTAGTCTGCACAGGGGGTACGAATGAGTTCCTCCCTGTTTATGTACCACATCACTGTGGTGTGGTCTGTCCTCATCAATAGCTGGCCTGGATGCAGTAGGTCTTTGAAGGCCATAATAGCATTTTGTACTGCTAGCATTTCCTTTTGATTGATGTGTAGGTGCTTTTCTTTTTGGGACCATTTGCCCTGAATGCACTGATCTGTCATGTGCGCCCCCCCCAGGCGTAGTCCGAGGCGTTTGTTGTGATGATTTGATTTGCTTGAGGCATGCAGAAGGGGAGACCTATGTTTCTTTGACATGCTTGAGCCCACCACAGAAATTCCTTTTGAAGACATGGAATGAGTGGTATAATTGTTTCCAAACTGTGGCTGTGTTGAGACCATAAGTTTGTTAGGTACCATTGAAGTTTCCTCATATGCAGCTTTGCACATGGGATCAGCAGGATGCAAGATGCCATGAATCCCAGAGCCTGCAGGACTTTCCTTGCAGTCAGCCTGGCCTGGTGAAGGTTGCAATTTTTTTTGAAGTATTGAGATAGTTGCCCTTGCTTCTCTGGCGTGAGGTAGGCCATCTGGGTGTTTGTATTCAAGCTGGCACCCAGGAAAATTATTGCTTGAGAGGGTATTAGTCTTGATTTCTTTTTGTTGACTGTGTATCCCAGAAAGTTCAACAACTTTATTACAAACGCCGGGTGTTTCAGAAGTATGTGCTTGCTGTCCACTTGGATCAGGCAGTCCAGATATGGGTATATTTGTATCCCTTGAAGTCTGCAGTAGGCAATTACTGATTCCAGGCATTTCGTGAACACTCTGGGCGCAGTAGATAAGCCAAAGAGCAATGCAGAGAATTGATAATGGGTTGAACCTGCAAGAAATCCGAGGTATCTTCTGCAATCTTGTCTGATAGGGACATGCAGGTATGCCTCCTTGAGGTCCAATGTTACCAGCCAAGACTCCTTGCCCAGCATGGGAAGAAGCTGCTGTAATGTGAGCATCTTGAATTTTGGTACGAGTAAATATGTGTTTAGGATGGATAGGTCCAAAATAGGTCTCCAATCTTTGTCCTTCCTTGGTACGAGGAATAGTCTGGAATAAAAACCTTGACCCTGTTCTTGTGCAGGTACCTCTTGAATAGCTTTAGTGTCCATGAGAGCTGAAATTTGTTTTTGTGCCTCTGCCCTTTGATTTTGTGGCAGGTTTGGCATGCCTGTCATTTTTGGAAGGGTGTGAAAGTGGAATCTGTAGCCTCTGTCTATAATGTCCAGGATCCATTTGTCTTTTGTGATATGCCATTTTTTTGAAAATAATGCCAGTTTTCTGCCTAAAGGTGCTGCCATTAAAGCTTTGCTTGGCATGCAAAGGGGAAAGTCATTGTGTCTGCTTTCTGAATGGCTGTGATCTATCCTCTCCACCTCTTGGTGTAGGTGCTTGCCATTGTCTAGCTCTAAATGATACTTGAGATTGCCCTCTACCCCTCGGGCGCCTGTATCTACCTCTTTGAGGTCTGTCCGTGGCTGGAAAGGACCAATTTTTTGAAGGCCAGTTTCTGCTGAAACGTGGAGGTTGTACCTGTAGGACATCTTTCACTGTTTGCATTGATCTTGCCTTTTCCTCCATTTTCTTTAATACCTCCTCAGCTTTAACACCAAACAATACATCTTTTTGAAGAGGTACATCTAGTAATTTAGCTCTGACATGATCTGGTAAGGTTTGCTCTGAGCCAAACATGTCTACGTATGACAGACCCTGTAACAGCAGCTCTACATGAGGCCTCTAAAGCATCAAAACCACATTGCAAGGTATGTTTACCCACTTGCTCTGCACTATGCAACAAAATCCTGCAACTTCTTCAAGTCTGGTTGTTCAGGTTGTGTCATTTTACTTTTCAATTGAGATAACAAAAACTGTTGATACTTTAACATATGGAACTGACAGTTTAATGCCCTCATGGTTAAAGTGGCCAAGGTGTATACATTTTTCCCCCACCTTTCTAAAGCTCTGGAATCTCTCTGAAGGTAATGGGTTTTTGGCAGTAGAGGCCTTAATTCCCTTGGGACCCTGTGAAATAGTTTCTGGGTCAGCAGCATGGCTTTTGTATAGGAATTGGTGTGAATCAGGAACCCAGTAATACCAGTCAGGTTTAACAGGAGCTGGAGGTAAAGAATCTGGGTTAAGGCTGGCCTCTGTGTACACATCTAGTATGTCCAAGACAGGAGGTATAGCCAGAGGCCTGTGCTGAGGAAGCAAGAGAAAATCCCGGAGCCTTTTCTTGGAATCTGAGTAATCTTGGCCTTCCCAGTGGAAGTGTTCCCTCAAGGTATGTAAGGTTTCCCCAAAAGAATAGTCCTCGGGGGGGGGGGGGGTCAGAGGGAATTGACTCTCAGCATCAGAATCTTCAAAAGGGGAATATGAATATTCCTGGTCCTCAGAATGTTCTGAGGCAATAGAGGCCTGGTCTGAGGAAGGGTAGTCTTCCTCCAATCTGGGCCTTTTGTCCGAGGGGGGTTGAGAACCCCTGATAAAAGTAATCAAATCCTCAGCCATTTTGAGCATCTGTTTTTTAGGCATGGGGCCTTGAGAGGGGCTCTGTGGAGCTTGTCTTAGTTTTTATGGCTGCTTTAGACTTTGTGAAAGCTTTAATGGAAAAAGAGGAAGGCCTGAAGACACCCAGAGAGGTGGCAGGCCTGTCTAAGCTGAGTTTCCCCGCCAAGAGTGGCGTCGGTATCTGTAGTCGGGGTTGGGGCCGAGGAGCCTGTGACCTCGGGCACAGAAGACACCGCTAAAGGAGTGTCATCAGTACTCAGGGGCTGCGTAGGCGCCTTGCTGAGAACCGGACCACCTGTAGCCGGCTTTAGCGTGGTGTCGGTGGAAGTCGGGGACCTCGTGTGTCGGTCCTTATCTTTGCGTCTTTTACTCAAAACTGGAGTCGGAGTATCCGATGACAATGTAATTAAATTTGCCAAAAAAGTGTTGGGCGAACTCCGCCCGACACTTAATAGTGCATTTGTTGAATCTAGCACAAAAACGATAAGCAGAGACGTCGTGGTCTGGGCCTAAGCAAGGAATGCAGAAGGAATGGAAATCCTTATGCAGTATTTGCTTCCCACATGAAATGCAATTATTAACTTTGTCTGACATTGGTCTGAGGCAAGAAAAGTTTCCCCAACGGGGTACTTGGCTTTCAAGAAGACTTCGGCTGAAAAATTTTCGTAATCTCAGGAGCTGGCCGACCGGCACTTGCGAACTGCTTCTGCTTCGGGCACCGCACGGAAAGAAAGACTTAAGAAAATGGCGTCGGCTGGTTCTTTTATACCCCTGCCGCACTGACGTCAGGGAAGAAATGACTACATCCAACGCCAGACCCAGACTTTGGAATTTGGCCAACCGAGGACCCGCCTGACGGCAGGACAACCCATCTGTTATGACTGTAGCTGTATGCACGATGAACATCTCTGGGAACATCAAATTGTGGAAGCCCATCTGTGCTGTCTGATGAGTCCAGGTTGGTTATTGGGCCAACCAGAGACAGTCATCAATGTGAACTGGTGTTGGGCGTTTTTTCAATATGTTACGTGGTGGGCATGTTTGCTGTATCCTTTGGTTAGCCTCGCACACTTTGGAATGGAAACTCTGCGATGGTTAAGAGATGGTCTGCTGTGATCAGTTGCAGTACCCACTGATTTGTATGCACTTCTAAGTGTATTACTTGCAAACATTCCATGCTGCGGCACACTCAGATCCTTGCTTGACAAGCCGCTACTTTGACTCAGATCCAGTGGATCTTCTCCATCCAAATCAACCTGCTGTGGACTACGTCTGAACTCATGTACAAGTAGGAGGCTATGGAGGACTCCAAAGGTCGGTCAGTGAGGCCATGCCCTTGCCTTAACTCTTAGACAGGCAATTCATCCTCCATGTGAAAAATGGACTCAAGTTGATGACCACCATTGAGTGCGCCATCATTCCTTAGCTGGGCTGGTGGCACGTCATCTCACTGTCGTGGTCAGTTTCATCAACAGTGATGAGGTCAGGGATGGCAGAGCGTAGGGGTCTGTCAGGAATGGCTGGGACAGGGGCATCATCTTTATCAGCAGTGATGGCCTTCTCACGCAGACTTGCCAGTGGAATATCATCATCTGCGTCATAACAGTCATCTTCACTCTGGTTTGCTTTAGATTGCGAATAAAGGTCCAATTCCATTTCGGACCCACTGGTATTAGTCAGTATCCTCGCCCAAGTAAATGTTGGTTGACTTCTCAGCAGATGGCATCTTCAGAGGGGTTTGATGTCTTAAGGGTGAAAGCAAAGCTGAAAAGTACAATGGTACAGAATATAATATTACTCACCTGCACAGAGGCAGCTGCAAAGAAACACAACAGCCACTATGTAGTGATTGAGACAAACTGTTTCATCATAGGCAGTTCAGTTACATTAAATTCACAAAGATATGAACCACATTACTAGAATGGATACTTGCTTCTGTATGTTACTCGTGAAAATACAGAAATTGAAGGAAAGGAACTGGGGGTAAATTTTTCAGGCTTGCACACGGACACAAAGTCTGAAATGCTTTCATCAATGAGCTAATATTTGTACATGCACCAAACAATGTTTAACAAATGTCAAATTAAATAAAACACAAGCCAACTGACAAGGAGGCACAGAAAGAAATTAACAGGGCTAGACAAGTCCTACATAAAGAGCAAGAACATTTGCTCGTATCAAAAAAGACTTTGGATATTGTCATTGCCTTAAGTAAAATAAGAACAAAACTATAATCAGTAACAAAAAGTAAACAATGCAAAATATATTCTTCCACATACACCCACATTTGTTACACTTCTTGACATTGTACAAATGACAAAGTGGTAGTGGGGGGGTGGACTGCAATGACTCCAAGTGGATAAAAAGCCAAATCTGACTTGTGCATTCAATGTGATAATGACTTCTACTTATGTGAATAAGTGACAGCTGCTAACAGTTTTGCCTGAAAAGTGGCAATGACTCAGTGCTATATTGTAACTGCACTATGACAATGACCTGCAAAGTTGTGCATGCACAGACAGGTGATAACTGCTGCACATAACAGGCATTCATTATATTACCTTGTGCAGCTTTTATGTAACAGACTCATCATCACTAAGGAGAAAACCTTTATGCAACACAGACTCCTCATCACTAAGGAGAAAACATGAGCAATTCAGTAAAATATAACCTTCACATATTGAGCCCTTCCTCCCAGCTAAATTACACAAATGACTGACAAAGCCAAGAAAACGCCCCAAACATATGGTAGCTCCATGCTTGAAATAGTCAGCAAGTCAGGAGACATCTATACCTAACCAGGCATATTCAACTGGAATGTCCAAAAAGGTTCCTCACTAAAGGAATATAAGGCATTAAGTAACATGCCCTATGCAGACCACCTCAAGGCACTATCCCCGCATTTTGTCTCCTACAGTCTGTTGAGGGGAGATCTATGCCTGGCATACAGGGCATTGTCAGACACCACTTTATGGTCCTGCATATCCACAAAACAAATCGCACCAGAATTACCTGGTCTAAAGACTTGAACCTTGCCTGTGACAAATAGGACCTGCTGGACATACAGATATATATCCCAGAGACTACCCAGCCTCTGGAACAGGCTGACCATCTATATGAAGCAGAGCTCTTCCCTAACCACATTCAACTGTAACTTGTAAAATTGGATGAGGAAGAAGTACAGTTGTGTAAACCTACCATAAATGTAGATGTTAGAGTGTCTCCACTGTTGCAGTCATGACTGTAGGGTTCTCCCCTGCCGGTTGGCAGCCCTCGGTCGGCCAGAATCCCAAAGTCTGGGTCCGGCGTCGGCTGTTCAACCATGCTCCCTGACGTCAGAGCGCCTGGAGTATAAAGCTGACAGCCAATGCCATCTTCTCCAGTTTTTCTTGCCCCAGATGTCAGGAGTCCCAAAATGAAAAAGGTCTCATAACTTTTGCAAATACACCTCAAAAGAATGGTGAAAAAAGGAAAAAACACAAAGGTAAAAATAAGAGGGGACAGGAGGGAGGGAAACCCAGACTGCAACAGTGAAGACACTCTAACATCTACATTTATGGTAGGTGTACACAACTGTACTATGTTCATCATGTTTCACTGTTGCAGTCATGACTGTAGGGTAGAATCCCAAAGCTGAAAGAAAGGGAGGTGGTCATAAAGAGGTAGGGGCGGCTAAAAGGCCCTGCAAGACTGCAGAGGCAAAGCCTGCCCTAGACTTAGAGTAGAGAGGTAGATTGTAGTGCTTAGAAAAAGTATGCACTGAACTCCAAGTTGCAGCTTCCAAAATGTCCTTGGTAGGAACTCCCCTGAGGAAGGCCGCAGAAGTGGCAGCAGCTCTGGTGGAATGAGTCCGTATACTCCCTGGGATTTGCTTTCCATGGTGAGAATAAAAATCTGATTCCATGAGTAATCCATTTAGAAATGGTCTGTTTTGAAATGGCTTCACCTTGGGAACTTGAAGCATAAGAAACAACTGATCTGATTTCCTGATGTCCTTGGTTCTGTTCAGGTAAAAACGTAATTGTCTGTGTACATCCAAGGAATGCAGGATCCTTTCCCCTTTATTTTGAGGAGAGGGGAAAAAAGTTGGCAAGTGGATAGTTTGATTTAAAGTCACTTTGCAAACCACCTTAGGCATGAAAGTAGGATTTGTCCTCAGAGATACCCTGTCTTGATGAAAAATAATATAAGGTTCCACAGCCATAAGAGCTTGCAACTCAAACTCTCCTGGCAGAGGTTAGAGCTAACAGGATAGCTGTCTTCCAAGATAAAAACTTGATGTCAGAAGAGGCAGCAGGCCCAAAAGGAGGCAAGGTTAGCTTTTCCAAAATATAGTTGAGATCCCAAGCAGGAATGGGAGGAGATCTAGGAGGTCTTAAATTCTTAGCTCCTCTGAGAAACTGTCTCATGAGCTGGTGGGAAAAGATGGGAGGGTCCGTATTATAATGAGCAGAAATAGCAGAGGCATGTATCTTAATGGAAGAGAAAGAGAGACCCTTATGTAAGAGTTCTGCCAGGTAAAGTAAAATTAAAGTAATGTTAAGAAGAAGAGGATCTGAATCCTGAACCTGCATCCAGGAACAAAATCTTTTCCATTTTCCTGCATAAGATTTTCTAGTGCTAGGACGTCTGGCTTCTAAAATGACATCCATAACCTGCTTACGTTGAGAAATCAAAGGCCCTGGATTAACCAGGCCGCCAGGCTGAGAGTTCTGACATGTGTAGAACCTGACCCTGGTGTTGGGACAGAAGGATCAGAGACTGAGGTAAAACCCAAGGAGGCTCCAGGCATAGGTTTTTTAGAGTTGGATACCAAAACTGCAGAGGCCAATTTGGAGCCAGCAAGATTATCATCCTGGGCTTGTCCTGTTTTATCTTCAATAAAATCCGTGGAAGAAGAGGAAGTGGTGGAAAGGCATATCCCGAGAGGTTCCTCCAACTGAATGACAGGGCATCCACTTTCCAAGCTTCCCTGTGGAAAGTCCTGGTGCAAAAAATCGGTAGTTGATTGAGATGGGATGCAAAG
Organism: Protopterus annectens; assembly: GCF_019279795.1. Lineage (NCBI taxonomy): Eukaryota > Metazoa > Chordata > Ceratodontiformes > Protopteridae > Protopterus > Protopterus annectens. Next base: position 1,366,925,339 of record NC_056729.1, read on the forward strand.
AGGTCTATGTGAGGACATCCCCAGACTGCTGTTATCATCCTGAATATTTTGGTGTCCAGCATCCACTCGTGTGGATCTGAAAGGTTTCTGCTCCGACTGTCTGCCAGGAGATTTTGTTTCCCTGGTAGAAACAAAGCTTGAAGATCCAGATTGCAAGCTAGAGCTGTGTCCCATAAATCCATGGCTAGTCTGCATAGAGGGTAGGAATGAGATCCCCCTTGCTTGTTTATGTACCACATGACCGTGGTGTTCTGTCCATATTAGTAGTTGTCCTGGTTGTAAAAGATTCTTGAAGGCCAAAGCAGCCTTCTGAACGGCTAACATTTCCTTTAAGTTGATATGCAGGTGCTTTTGACCCTTTGTCCAAAGGTCCTGCAGACAATTGCCCTGAAAATGGGCTCCCCAAGCATAATCCGAGGCATCCGTGGTTAGAATCAGAGTGGCAGGAGGCAGATGAAAGGGTTTCCCTCTGTTCAGTGCACAAGCCCTGGACCACCAAAGAAACTCCTTTTGAAGGCAAGGTAGGACGGAGATCAGTATGTCTAAACTGTGGCAATGCTGAGACCATACAATTTTTAGGTACCACTGTATTTTCCTCATGTGTAGTCTTGCATATGGGACGAGAAGGATGCAGGAGGCCATGTAACCCAAAGCCTGCAGGAATTTCCTTGTAGATAGTTAAGTTAGAGTTGCCAAGGTTTTGAAAGTTGAAGCCAGCTGTAATTGCCTTTCGGGTGTCAGGAATGCCATCTGGGTTGTAGTGTTTAGAAGTGCACCCAGAAAGGTTATCCGTTGTGATGGTGTCAAATTTGACTTTGTTTACAGAGAATCCCAAGAATTTGAGAAGATTCTGTACAAATTCTAGATGCTGGAGTAAGACATCCTTGCTGTCTGCCTGAATTAGACAATCATCCAGATAAGGGTAAATTTGAATTCCCTTGAGTCTGCAGTAAGCTACTACTGGAGCCAGGCATTTGGTGAAGACCCTGGGTGCAGTAGACATTCCAAAGGGCAGCGCAGAGAATTGAAAGTGCCTCGATCCGGCCTTGAACCTGAGGTATTTTCTGCGATCCTGTCTGATGGGAATGTGCAGATAAGCCTCCTTTAAATCCAAAGTTACCATCCATGCATCTTTGGACAGCATTGGAAGTAGTGGCTGTAGAGTAAGCATCTTGAATTTTGGAATCTCTAGAAAGGTGTTCAAGATGGACAGATCCAGAATGGGTCTCCATGAGTTTTGTTTCCTTGGGACTAGAAAGAGCCTTGAGTAAAAACCTTTGCCCATCTCTGAAAGCGGAACCAGTTCTATGGCATTCATAGCCAAAAGAGCTTCCACCTGGTTTAAGACCTCCTTCCATTGATGTTTTGGTAGGTCTGGCCATCCGCTTGACCTTGGCAGGGTATGAAAATTGAATTTGTAACCTCTTAAAATCACATCCAACACCCATTTGTCTTGGGTTATTTGAGTCCAATTTTGATAAAGAGAGTTTTCCTCCGAGAGAGGCTTCCAGGTAAGACATTCCTGTAGCCCAATAGAGAGAGTCATTGAGTTTGTTTCCTTTGAGATTGTGACCTGTCCTCTCCTCCCCTAGAGGTGGAAGTAGTCCATTGTCTTGGTCTGTAAGCAGCTTGTGTTTGAGGCCTCCCTCTGGAGCGTCTATATCTACCCCTCTGAGGCCTGTCTGAAGAGGGAAAGGATCAATTCTTTGAAGGCCAATTCCTGCTAAATCTAGGTGGCTGTACTTGTAAGAAATCCTTAACTGTTTGCATGGATTTCGCCTTATCCTCCATCTTTTTAATCACCTCTTCAGCTTTAGATCCAAACAAAAAATTATGCTGAACAGGAGCATCCAATAATTTTGCTTTTACTTGTTCAGGTAAATTTTGTTCCTTTAGCCATGCATGTCTTCTAATGACTGAGCCAGAGGCCGCAGCCCTACAAGAAGCCTCCAAGGCATCAAATCCACAGTGTAAAACATGCTTCCCAACCTGTTCAGTGGCATGCAATAAATCATGTAATTCTTTATCTGCACAAGCAGAAATGGAAGTAAATTTTTGTTTCAAGACAGACAAGAGAAATTGCTGGTATTTAAGCATATGAAACTGACAGTTTAAAGCCCTAATGGAAAAAGTAGCAGAAGTGTACACCTTTTTCCCCATCTGTCCAAGGCTCGAGAATCCTTTTCAGTAGGAATGGGATTTTTGGCAGAAGCGGCCTTAACTCCCTTAGGGCCCTGAGAAATGGTTTCAGGGTCAGCAGTAGGGTTTTTGTATAAAAACTGATGGGAATCAGGAACCCTATAATATCTATCAGGCTTAACAGGAGCAGGAGGAAAGGAGTCCGGGGTTAAGTTAGCCTCCGAAAAGGCATCATCCACAATATCCAAAACTGGAGGAATAGCCAGGGGCCTATGTTGTGGAAGAAAATCCCTCAGCCTTTTCTTGGATTCAGAGTACTCCTGTCCCTCCCAGTGAAAATGTTCCCTCATTTCATGCAAAGTTTCCCCAAAAGAGAAATCCTCAGGAGGAGAAGCTGAAGGAATGGATTCTTCCGCATCAGAATCCTCATAAGGAGGGAAAGAATATTCCTGGTCAGAAGAAGAAACTGAGGAAACAGAAGCCTGATCAGAGGAATCATAATAAACATCCTGCCTAGGCCTTTTGTCTGGAGGAGGATGAGAACCCCTAATCATAGTAAGTAAATCCTCCGCCATCTTGAGTAACTGTTTCTGTGACTTGGGAGGCTGTTCAGAAGAGGCCTGTGATGAAGTCTTTGATTTAGAATGAGTCTTTGCCTTTATTAGAAGCTGAGTAGGCCTGAAAACCCCTTCGGAAGCAGGTACCTGCACAGCGGCTCCGGACCCATCCGAAGGAGCATTGTCCGAAGGTCCTGCAACAGAGATATTTAAAGGCCTGGTTGGCTCCTGAGAGTCCGTTTTGGCCATCTGTTCTGAAATGGCCGATGACAGGGGCTGCAAAAGCGCCTCACTGATGACGGCCGAACCTGAAGCTGGCTCCGCATGTGCGCTATCATCAGATTTGGACCTCGGAGGCCTGTCTTTATCCTTGCAACGTTTGTGAACTCCGGTAGCCGGAATCGTATCAGACGACATTTTGTAGTTAAAGTGCCTACCAAAGTAATGAAAAGCAAATTCGTACCTTCGCTTAATTGTACGTTGATTGAAATTAGCACAAAACCGACAACTAGATACGTTGTGGTCAGGGCCTAAGCAAGGAATACAGTAAGAATGAAAATCCTTATGAGGTATTTGCTTCCCACATGAAATAAAAATAACTTTCTGACATCGGAGTGGAGCAAGAAAAAAAGTTTCCCCAACGGGGTACTTTGCTTTGAGTGGAGAAGAAAATCTTCGGACCGAAGTATATAGGAAAATCGGTCAGGAGTCAACCAACCGGCACTTGCGAACTGCTATCACCACACGGCAAGAAAGACTGGAGAAGATGGCGTCGGCTGTCAGCTTTATACTCCAGGCGCTCTGACGTCAGGGAGCATGGTTGAACAGCCTACACCGGACCCAGACTTTGGGATTCTGGCCGACCGGGGGCTGCCTGCCGGCAGGGGAGAACCCTACAGTCATGACTGCAACAGTGAAACACGATGAACATCTTCATCCCTGGCTTGGCATTTCTCTCTGATACAAGCAACCTGTAAACAGTTAATGTCCCAGGCCCCTGGTTGTAAATGTTTCATCTCCCAAGACCCTGTTTACACTCATCAAGGGTACCTGAACTTGTCAGTGATTTGGCATGCATAGGCTTAAAAAGCCATTGTGGTTGTTATCCTAGTAAACACCTATGAATCAAAAAGCAAATTAACTTTGATGAGAAAATACTATTCTGATTTACAAAACAACCATAGATATAACTCCAGGTTATCCATTAAACAAATATCTCACTTGGCAACAAAACTTCTTAACCCTGGTCTCAATAACTCCCCCCTCTCCAAACTACCAGGTTTAACTATTACTGCAGAGTAGCTCTCCTCATACTAATTGTTGAGAAAACACATGATGCAAAACTGACTGCTTTCTTTCTGTTAATCTAAGTGAATTAGATTTCCTGTTAGACATGAAGAGGGATGGTGTTCATGTCCATCTAACTGCAGCAAGTTAAAGTGGCCATTACTGTTTCACAATCAGACAAGAGAAATCTATGCAAAACATATCTGTAGGGGAAGAAGCAGGTTGGAGCTTTTTGGGAGAAGCAACTGACCATCAAAGCTGGTTTCTCAGGATCAAGAGTGTGTTTGCACACACATGCAAGCATGCACTTTCTCCACTTAATAGCTCCCTGCTCAGCTCTTCATGAGCTTAAAGAGCAAAGCCAAGGAGCCAAGACCGATCTTTGTCTTAGCTCTTTTTCAAAAATCCCAAGCTTGCACACATCTACTTCATCTGTGATGTAATTAACTCAAAATTACATGTGTTGAACCCAATACACTTGGGCATACAAGTGCCCACATGTACGCATACATTTAGAAAATCATCAAAACCACTAAGAGAAAACCCATGCATGCACAGGAGAACATGACTTCACACAGAAGGCAACCCAGCCAAGAACCAAACCAAGAAACCAAGCTTATCAGAATATTTCATCTTGAAGCATACATGATGACAAACAAATATATTTAATTTTTTAAAGGCTCAAACCACACCCACTGGGAGTTACAGTTACATACTCAAGAGCTGTACTGGAAGGAATGAGTTAAATAGAAAAGTGGGGGAATATCGAACATTGTGCTATCATGGTTCCACATTGAGACGAGGATGTTGTATATTCATCCTCCATTCCATGAACAGAGCAGCTGTTAGGGGAAATGAGCAGTAGTCTGGCAGCACCCTTTACTCACCACAGTAACCAGCTACTAAACAAATGGACCCACTAATGGTCACTCAAATCTACATGACTGTGCTGTTATTGGGTAAACAAAACCAAAAAGAAATAATTTTTGCAGTGACACAATCCTGCTGCAACCACTCGATATGTGAAAGTCACCACCATATCCACCATACTTTATTACTCTCAGCCTGAATTCACTGTACGTTTGAGGAAGGGCAATTACTAAGAAAGTGAAAGTCACCTGCCATGTTCTTTTTCCAAAGGGCTGTGAGCATAGAGACTACAAAAACACCATGCAGTTTGAGCCTAATTACATTTGAGTAACCATGGTGCAAGTAACCTCTTACTGAGCTAGAAGACAGAAGGTTAAGTCAAGTTTACAAGATGGCTAGTGACAGTAAGTTATCCAACTAAGATGAAAACAATGAAGGAGGTCAATAAGGTGCTGCAGAATAAGACTTCAAGGAATAACACACACACTAGGGAAGGAAGGCCTGTAGGCCCTCAAGGAATAACAAAGGTTAGGAAATGGTCTAAGCGGGGGTAAGGGGTCCGTTTGTGACTCCTACTCCCAACAGCAAAAAAATGGCACTCGTTATGGCACTTAACCAAAACCTGACTCACCAAAGATCAGTTACACCTGAAAGACCAAATTTTCAAGCCACGCAATGTTTTTATCCTATTGGGTAGGGAGGATCTAATAAATAAACCCCTTGCACCCTCAAACTAATAAGTCAGAGGACACCAAATCCCAGAGACAATTATGAGTTCTTGAATGAATTGCCCATTTAATTTTTCAAGTTTAAAGCTTTGGTGATTCAAATGATTACAGGCTGTGTGATGCCCAAAATGCCTACTCAAATACTGACTCAAGCAAACATCATTAGCCTTTGAAAACACAGGAAAAGCACAATATTGCATGAAGGATTGCTGCCAAGACCAGCAGGATATTAATATCTTGAAGCCTGATTCTGTGGTTGTGTACAAGTATTATAACTATTGTTTTAAAGTGCAGTGGCTGTTGGTGGGTTGCAGTAGTGAAATCCTTCCCTTCTAAGCCTCTGCGTTTGCATGGTAGTAACCTGAGTTGTCAGTTTAGTCCATTCAGTTGATGTAACTGTGTATATTAAGTTAATAGCATTGGTATTGCAAAAATAGAAATATCACTATGTTGAATTTCTAAATAGCCAAATAGATACAAATATATCCAGGTCCATATTAAGTATCAGGAGGCAGTTATGTCCACTGTGGTACAAAATGCCTGCATAATACCTTTGCTTTTCCAGACTGCTTATTTTAAACAAAGAAAGACAAAAGTAACAAAGATTTCAGATGGCGTAATTATTTTTAGTTGATTGTGTTAAATTTCTGTTGAGAGCAACAAGTAACGATAATCTGTGTTGAGCGGTAGTGTAAATCAGGTTGTAATAGATCCGTACCAGTCCTAAACATAACTAGACGGTAACAAAATCTGAAGACTTGTAATCAAACAACAAACCAGAAGTAGGCAGGGCAGCACTAGACAGATGAAAAAAATATAAAAGTCCAAATAACTGATAAATTCCAAGTTTAACAGTGATGGTGAAGGGCTTTTCGTTTGACAAAATGCCCAAACTTAATCAGAGTAGAGCATGTTGTTTTAAATGTGTTTTCTTGCTGTATGATTTTGTTTAAATTTACACAATTAATTTGTCAATTAGTATTTAAACTAGCTGAATGGGGAACTGTTTGGTCTGATGAAGTTTGGGCATTTTGTCAAACGAAAAGCGCTTAACCATCACTATTAAACTTGGAATTTATCAGTTATTTGGACTTTTATATTTTTTTTCATTTGTTGAGTGCTGCCCTGCCTACTTCTGGTTTGTTGTTTGATTACAAAATCTGAAGACTACTTTAGTCATAACCAAAACTACGCGGCTTATATAGGTTTACAAAGCAAGCCATCTGTTAAGGCCTCATGACATAGAAGACAAAAACACATTTAGTGCTAAAAACCCGAATGATTTAAACTATACTAAGGTATCTTGCATTTAGCTTAGCTAGGTATACTTTTCCATGGCACGCTGGCAGCATGATGCTGCAGGTTCCTGCTAGTTAATACAGACAATGCACACTGGAGTTTAGTGAGCACGTCATGTAGAAACAGACGTACAGATTTCATCAAATCCGTTTAACTTCCAATGACAGGATGAGTGCCACATTTAAGATTACCAACAGCTGCAAAATCTCCTGCTTTGGAAATAAATTTTTGCAACTAAAACTTGACCCATACACATTTCCTCAGTTTGTCACTCCTACTCCCAGAAAGCAGAAAAGCAAAAAAAACTGTTACAGTGCATCTCAGTTCTGCCCGCACTAACTACAACCCTATCATCATCAAATAGCTTATCTAAAAAGGACAGGAAAAGCAGTTCTTGGGCCAGGCAAAAGAAAGCCAATGATTACTTCCTGATAACCGCCAAACTGGTGTCTCCAATACCGATCCGTCCTCAAAATAAAGAGGGTGATCCAGCAGCAGGTAAAATCTGCAAATATCAGTACAAAGAAAGGAATTACCTGTTGCTGGACCCTCTATTTGTGGAGAACAAAAGAAATTTAGGTTTGGGGTGGAGGAGTTATGCAAGTGGTGGCTAGGACTGCTAGAATTGGATTGGCTGCCACTTGCTTTATCAACCACTTTGCAAGCTGATTTTCTTTAAAAAGTTTAACGTAAGTAGTGTGCAACACACTGAATGGTAGCTATCCAAGGTAAACAGGTTACGATCTCATTGTGTTTTACACGCTGCTCACATAAATCTACATTGCAGTTTCTGACATCAGTGGAAGGTACTCTGGGGTAACAGCTTGCAATTCCTATCGTCTCAGTGCGCTAGGATGTAAGCAGAGAGGCACTGTGAGACGGTACAAAGGGTTATTGAGTTAAAGTACCAGTTTTTTCAGTTTAGCATAGCTCCACCCCTTTCTATAGTTAGCCCACCCCTGTTGGCCCCACCCATTCAGCTGTCTCCTGCAGCCCCCCTTTGACTTGAAGACACCAGCTACCACTGCCTCACTTGCCCCTCTAGAACCTTATATACTGCTCCCACAAATTCCATTTCTATAAAATTTGTTCCTCCCCTTTTATAAACTTCCTACCTTCACTTCTATTTCCTTTGCAACATTCAGTACTTCACTTAAATTGGTTTAGATATTTACCGTTTGGTAGGTGGACTGGTCCAGAGACCCTTTTGTAGCCACAAAGTACAGTTTTGTACCTACCATAAATGTAGATGTTCGAAGATCCTCATTGCTGCAGTCCTTACACTTGGGTAGTCCACTGTCCTCGGTCGGCCCGAATATCAAAGTATAAGGCTGACGTCGGTCAAGGCGCATTTGACTGACATCAGGACGTCAGGGTACAAATGCGCATGACCGACGTCATATCCTCAGTCTTTTCTTGCCCCAGATGTCAGAAGACCCTAAAAATAAAGGTCAAAACCAAAAGACAGCAAACAAACAACCAACCATCCTAGCACTAAAAATATGTACAATATATACAATATACACCCTATTGACAACCCAACCCACACAACCGCCTCTAACTATAGAGGGAAAGGAGGGAGGGTATTGGACTGCACGAATGTGGATCTTCCAACATCTACATTTATGGTAGGTACAAAACTGTACTATGTTCTTCATCTCACATTGCTGCAGTCCTTACACTTGGGTAGAATCCCAAAGCAGAGGTAAGGGAGGATGGCCAAACTATAAGGAAGCAGGAGCTGCCAAAATGTCCTGCAAAACAGCAGTGGCAAAACCAGCCCTGGATTTAGAGTAAAGTGGTAGATGATAATGCCTAGAGAAAGTATGCACTTAACTCCAAGTAGCTGCCTCCAAAATATCCTTAGTTGCCACCCCCCTCAAAAAAGCTGTCGAAGTGGCAGTAGCCCTAGTGGAATGAGGCCTAATCCCAGCTGGAATCTCCTTGCCATGATGGGAATAACAGAAAGCAATGCAAAACCCAATCCACTTAGAAATAGTTTGTTTTGACACAGGCTTGCCCTGAGAACTCAAAGCAAACGAAACAAATAACTGCTGAGACTGCCTGAACCCTTTAGTTCTGTCCAAATAATATCGCAACTGCCTGTGTACATCTAAAGTGTGCAAAATCTTTTCCCCTTTATTTTGGGGATTTGCATAAAAAGTAGGCAAATGAACAGTTTGGTTTAAAGCCACACTAGAAACCACTTTAGGCATAAAGGAAGGATTAGTACATAAAGATACCCTATCCTTATGGAAAATTAAGAAAGGCTCAACCGCCATAAGGGCCTGCAACTCAGAAACCCTTCTTGCAGAGGTAATAGCCAACAAAAAGCAGTCTTCCATGATAAAAACTTTAATTCAGTAGTAGCTGCAGGCTCAAAAGGTTGTAGAGTGAGTTTCTCCAACACAAAATTGAGATCCCAAGCAGGAGTAGGAGCTCTTCGTGGGGGTCTTATATTCTTTGCCCCTCTAAGAAATTGCTTGAACAAAGGACGAGAAAACAATGGTGGGTCACAATCATAGTGAGCCGAAATTGCTGCAGCATGAACCTTAATAGAAGAGAAGGACAAACCTTTGTCCAGTAACTCAGTAAGATATTGAAGAACCACACTTAAATTAGGCTCAGAAACATCAAAATCCTTTGCTGCACTCCAAAATAAAAATCTCTTCCATTTATTTGCGTACACTTTCCTTGTACTAGGCCTTCTAGCTTCCAAAATAACATTCAAAACTTGCTGTGGAAGAGGAGGCCCACTATGGTTCAAAACAGAATATGCCAGGCTGTTAGGTGCAGAGAGTGAAGCTTGACATTGAGCAAATGACTGTCCTCCTGAGACAACAGGTGTGGAATCGAAGGCAAAGGCCATGGAGGCTTCCGTACCAGGCTTCTCAGTAATGGGTACCAATGCTGTCGAAAAAACTAAATTACCTCCAATCTGGAGCTATCAAAATCATCCTTGGCTTGTCTTGTCTGGCCTTTAGTAGTACCTTTGGGAGGAGAGGCAGAGGCGGAAAGGCATACACATGAAGATTGCTCCAATTGAAAGAAAGAGCATCCACTTTCCAAGCTGTGGGATGAAACCTTTTTGTGCAAAACTTTGGCAGCTGGTGGTTTAGTGGAGAAGCGAACAGATCTATGTCTGGAGTTCCCCATGACTGTCAATTTCTGAAATACATGAGGATCCAATTTCCACTCGTGGGGATCCATAATTTGTCTGCTCAACACATCTGCTAAGGAGTTCTGTGCTCGGCAGAAACCTTGCCTGAAGATTTAGCTGTAAACAGAGCAGTCTCCCACAAAATCATTGCTTGCCTGCATAGAGGATAAGAATGTGTTCCGCCTTGCTTGTTGATGTACCACATGACAGTTGTGTTGTCTGTTAGAATCAACACCTGCCCTGGAAGAAGTAAATCCTTGAAAGCTATTAATGCAAACTGGACTGCTAACATCTCTTTCAAGTTGATATGTAGATGTTGTAGTCTGGCAGGCCACTTGTCTTGTATCCACTTTCCATTCAGATGAGCTCCCCAAGCTTTGTCTGAGGCATCTGTCGTTAGAATCTGACTCTCCTCTGGCCGGGTCACAGAGAGTCCCTTGTTTAGGTGACATTCCTGAGCCCACCACAACAATTCCTTTTGAATGCAAGGTATTATTTGAATGACAGTGTCCAAATCCTGGCAGTGCTGTGTCCATACATTTTTGAGATACCATTGTAGCTTCCTCATATGCAGTTTGGCATTGGGAAGCACCAGAATACAAGATGCCATGAACCCCAAGGCTTGAAGGACTGTCCTTGCAGTCAGCCTGGACTGATGAGACAACTGATGAAAGTAAAGGGAAAGATTCTTTTGTTTGTCCAGGGTCAAACAGGCCATCTGGGATGCTGTATTCAGTCTCACACCCAGAAAGCACATGTCCTGAGAGGGTACTAGACTGGACTTTATTTCGTTCACAGAATACCCCAGGCATCTTAGCACTGCTATCACATAATCCAAATGATGAAGAAGCTCGTCCCTTCCTTGAGCCAGAATCAGGCAATCGTCCAAATAAGGATAGATCTGTATTCCTTTTAACCTGAGGAAAGCTATCACTGGAGCCAGAACTTTCGTGAACACTCTGGGCAGTAGATAAGCCAAAGGGCAATGCAGAGAACTGATAATGAGAAGTCCCAGCTCGAAAGCAGATACTTCCTGCAACTCAGTCTGATAGGAACATGAAGATAAGCCTCCTTGAGATCCAAAGTTACCATCCAATGATCTTTGCCCAGCAGAGGTAAAAGCTGCTGTAACGCCAACATTTTGAACTTGGGAATGTCCAGATAAGTGTTGAGGATAGATAAGTCCAAAATTGGTCTCCACGTGTTCCCTTTCTTTGGTACTAGGAACAGGCGAGAATAAAATCCTAGGCCCACTTCTGGCATAGGGACCGCTGAATGGCCCCTATTTGGAGTAACAGAGAAATTTGCTTGTGAGCCTCTATTCTTTGTTGAGGAGGAACGTCTGGCATGCCTTTGAAAGGAGGCAAGGTATGGAAATAAAACCTGTAACCGTGGTGTATGATATCCAATACCCATCTGTCTTGGGTAATTAAACTCCAATTTTCTTTGAAAAGTGCCAACCTTCCTCCCAAAGGTGCTGCCAGACGAGAAGGCTCTGGCAGCTGAAAAGGTACGTCATTGGGTCTGTTTACGAAAGGACTGACCCCTGCCCTCACCCGAAGACTGTGCAGGAGAACTCCCTATTCTAGGCCTGAAAGAGCCCTGAGCTCTGCCCCTACCACGTCTAGATTTACCCCTAGACTGGGAATCATAAGAAGGATAAGTCCACCCCTTAGTAGGCCAATTTCTACTAAACTTTGGAGGCTGAACCTGCAAAAAATCTTTAACAGTCTGCATAGACTTAGCCTTGTCCTCCATTTTCTTTAAAACTGCCTCAACAGGAGAACCAAACACATCAGATTGTAAAGGAGCATCTAAAATCCTTGTTTTAACATGGTCAGATAAATTCTGATCCCTCAGCCAGGCGTGCCTGCGAAGAACTGACCCAGAGGCAGCCACCCTAGACGAGGCCTGTACAGCATCAAAACCACATTGCAAAGAATGCTTACCCACCTGTTCAGAAACATGAACTAAATCTTGTAACTCTTTACAATCAATACCTTCCACCAGAGCATCAACCTTAGACTTCAATTGTGAAAGGAGATAGTTTTGGTATTTCAACATGTGAAACTGGCAATTCAAAGCCCTCAGAGCTAGAGTGGAAGAAGTATAAACTTTCTTTCCCCATCTATCCAAAGCCCTGGCCTCTTTATCTGTAGGAACCAGATTCTTGACAACAGAAGCCTTAACACCTTTAGGCCCCTGACTAACAGTTTCTGGGTCTGCCCTAGGACTCTTAAAAAGATACTTATGAGCTTCAGGCACCCTGTAATACCTATCCGGTTTAACAGGAGCAGGAGGCAAAGAATCAGGATTAAGAGAAGCCTCTGTAAAAACATCCTCCACCACATCCAAAACAGGAGGTATAGCCAAAGGCCTATGCTGGGGTAAAACAAAATTCCCTAAGCCTTTTCCGGAATCAGCGAAGTCCTTAACCTCCCACTTTAAATGCTCCCTCATGGAATGAAGAGTTTCTGAAAAGAAAAATCCTCAGGAGGAGAAGCAGAAGGAGTAGAATCATCCACATCAGAATCAGAATAAGGAGAATACTCCTGCAAGTCTTCAGCCAAGACTCTGAAACATCCAAGCCTGCTCAAAACTCCTAGCTCAGGCTCCACCCTAGGTCTCTTATCAGGAGGGAGCAAAGAACCCTAATCAAAGTAATCAAATCTTCTGCCATTTTAAGCATATGCTTCTTGGGCACAGTTCCTGAAGAACTAGGGGTGACACCAACTGAAGCTAAACCTGGCCTGCCTCTGGGAGAAGCCTTGGAAACAGAAGGAGAGGGCCTAACCACCCTAGGAAGGGAGGGAGTATAGTAACCTGAGAAGCCCCTTCAGCCTGACCTGCCTCCTGAGAGGCCACATCCTGCAATAACAAAGTCTCTCCCTGGGATCCCAAAGAAACCTCCGTGGAACCACCGGCTCCGACACCTCTAAAGAACCGGCGTCCGCGACGGTTCTTCTAGCCTAGGCTTAACTGCTTTGTCCTTGCGCTTCTTGAAGCGGGCGTCGGAGCATCCGGCGGCATTTTATAATTGCACCGCTTCCAAGACTAACCTGGCACAATCTAACCTTCTCTTTATAGTGCGCTTATTGAATCTAGCACAAGAGCGACACCCAACAACGCCGTGCTCAGGCCCTAAACAAGGAATACACAAAGTATGATAGTCTCTATGCGGTATCTGTTTCCCACAAGAAATACAATTATTCACTTTTTCTGACATCCGGTAAACCACTGAGGCAAGAAAAAACTAAAATATTCCCCAACGGGGTACTTAGCCAACTTTGACTCTGTCTGAAACTCCGAAATCGAAAAATTTCAGAACGCCAACCGGCACTTGCAATGCTGCTTCTGCATCGGACCATGCGGCAAAAAAGACTGAGGATATGACGTCGGTCATGCGCATTTGTGTCCTGATGTCAGTCAAATGCGCCTTGACCGACGTCAGCCTTATACTTTGATATTCGGGCCGACCGAGGACAGCGGACTACCCAAGTGTAAGGACTGCAGCAATGTGAGAAGAAGAACATCTGAACTCAAAGGCAATAAAAGGTATATAACTAAACTTGCATTACACACCAAGAGGTATTAGAATATATAAGCAAGTTTGAGTGTTAACATAGTAGTAAGGGAATAGTAATTTGGTTGTGCTAATTTGCGCATATAGTATTTTAAGTAATACAATAAAGTGGGGCATTAGAAGGAGATATGCAGGTTAAGTTATGTAGTGTTTTAAGAGGTATAAAAAACGTGATGAAGGGTGCTAGAGAGCTATTTCCCAGATGAAGAGCAGGGACAAAATGGTTTGAAAAGATGAAGTTGTGTGATAGACCTGAAAGATGTAGGAAATTTATTACAAGTTTTAGCAATATTATTGTAATAGAGACTGATCCCAGGAGCCCTTTGTGGTTTGTATACAAGCAGTTATTTGACCGAAGATGATGATTTGGAAGATGGTACTAGAGAGTAGGGGTCTGTTGGGCAGGCAGATGGGGTATGGATAATTTTATGGGTTAAGCTAAGCAGAGTATAAGACAGGTGCTGAGGAAGCAAGATCCAGTTAATTTTATTTTAGTGCTAAACCATGGTGGGTACGTTAATGCTTGCTGCAAGTGAATCTGGCGACTGTTATAGTACTGTTCAAGTTTAGAACCAAGTGATGTATGTAAGTTGGTCATGGTAGGACTCCATACATGACAGAAGGTAAGAGTTAAGCGGTATTGGCTAAGGAATTTCTTTACGTTATGCAGGATGCCTAGTTTTTGATGGGTTTTCTTGATGCTGTTGTGGCTATTTGAATTGAATTTAAGTTGGTTATTGATTGTCATGCCAACTAGAGTTTTGTACATGGGGCAACTTCAATCATGTTATTATTTAAGAAAGAAATGTTAAAGGCTTTATTTTTCATGGAATTGGGATTTTCGAAAAAAGGTAATTTAGTTTTTTGGGGATTTAGTAGAAGGTGATTATCTTGCAGTCACCTTTCAATTAAGTTAAAGGCTTCTTGAGAAATTCTCTGAAGATAGACAAGGGAAGCTTGGTGAGAGGATTTATGTAAATTGTTAGTGAATATATTAGAGTAGAGGGCAGAGAACTGAGATCAGTGCCACACCTGTATTGACAAGGAAGACAGAAAAAGTGGAGAGCCATTTAACAGACTGGTATCGACTGGTTAAGTAGTTGTTAAATCATAGTAGGGTGGGTTGGGTCAGCCCGAAGGAAAACTGTTAGAATTTTTGGTGAGAAACTACTTCACAAGCTTTGTCTCTGGCTATGTTAGCAGTATCTGTGAAAGTTAATTTTTATTTATTTTACATTTGTTGACCGTGATAGTCCGACTGGATGCAGGTCCATTTTCAGTCGAGCCCGGGGAGAAAACCTTCACAAAAGTAATAACAGTACAATAATACTCAGAGCAAAAAGGATGTAGATGCATCATTTCAGAAGGTACAACACAGTAGGAATACACTGGCACATGCTAAAGGTTAACAGAGCAAGAAAAGAATATAATCATTTCACAAATGTTTAGCACAATAGGAAAATGCTACAGTATACAAAAAGGTTGAACTTCACAGGCATAACTGTACATGACATAACCCAACAGAATGGCTGGCTTGCTAATAGTTAAGTAGAGAAAAACCAAGTGGTTGGATTGGGTTAAGGCCATGGTAGTGCTATGGGCAGTTCTAAAATCATGCTGTGTGTGTGTGTGTGTGTGTGGGGGGGGGGGGGTAGGAGCTTTTCCTGAAGAATATGTTGAAGTTGCCTGCGAATGCACTTCTCCAGAATTTTTGACATCAGGGATAATTTATTTATTTTACATTTGTTGACTATGATAGTCCGACTGGATGCATGTGCATTTTTAGTCGAGCCCGGGTCTGAAACTGGTTACATCAGAGGATGTTCCTCCTTTATGAAGGGGTATTATGAATTTTTCCAAAGAGAATGGAACATAACGACTTCCGCATATATCTGTTGATTAGAAGAGACATGGAATATGCTATGGAACTGGCATGCAGCTTGCATTCTAGGAGATTACCTACTGAAAGAGAACAGGGTTTCAGTTTAAAATACAGCAATTTGATGTAAGAGGTTGGGATAAGTTTTAGGGTGAAATGGGGGTGTTTCCTTTCTGAGGAGAGGGCGTGTCAGGATTGCTGGAAGGAAAATTCTTTAGTAAGGGCTTTAATAGCTTCTATAAAATGTGCATTAAATTCAGAAGCTATGTCAGAGGGAGTGTTACTTGGTGCATGATTAGGAGTGGTGGATGTTCAAGGGTGGAGTATATTAACTGAAAACTAAATTTTTTTAGGGTTGGTAGACTGATTTAGTAAGTGGTTAGTGAAACGGATTTTCTTGTCTGCAATAATGCGTCTAATGCGTCTTAGTATAGTTACATAGTTCTTTAAAGTGTTGTAGGTTTTGGGTAGATCTACATTTTAACCACTCTTCCCAAGTCCTCCTCCTTTCATACATCAGGTGCCTGCTTTCAGTGGATAACTAAGGAGTATCATTCTTTATTCTTGCTGTTCTAGTTGAAGCCAGAGTACTGTGGACTTGCAGGAAGAGTTAAATTTGTGTACAGCTCCACTGAGTGGAATATTTTTCAGGACAGACCAGGCAAAAGGCACTTACTGTCATACACTTTTTATACAAGGTAAAAGGTTACAGTTCTTCATTTCTATTATTGTAAGTTCACAATAGGTTTTATCAGTGTACATGGCTTGCAATATAGTCTGGCTACACAAATTTGCATCATAAAGCAATAAAACTGAATTTCTTTGAAAAATGCAAATGAAAGTGAGTGAAAAATAGAAACTTGGAGAGACAGGCCTAGATACTAAGATAACACAGGAGGTAAGAGGAGTTAAATAGAAAAGGAAAGTAGTTGGAAAGACTTGAGCATTTTCACACAACTTCCTTGAAGAGATGCTCAGAAAGGGGCTTCTTAAACTTTGTATGAATTTTTGAAGCCTTGTTTTAGCTGGTAGTTTGTCCCAGAGAGCTGAGCCTGCACATGAGAAGGCTCTTTAACCAATTACTAATTTACATACAGGACGGCTGAGTGATAGTAAGTTTTCAAGGGAATTCCTTAGGGAGTGGGACTGTTCCTGAATGGGAATTTTCGGAGGGGGCAGCATGTAGTAACAGTTGTTTAGAGTTTTATACAGTAAGGTGCAAAGATAAGTGGACTTTTCAGTAATGGGTAGTCATTTTAGAAGGTTGCAGTGGTGTACTTTTGCACCAGCAAGTACAGCAATCTGTCAATTTTACTCTCAGTGACTTGTAATCTTAAGTGTAGACAAAGCACAGGAAGACAATATTCCAGTTTAGGAAAAAGGGCATTCTTATCCAGTGTTTTGCTAGCACCATGACATAGTACATGTGATATCTTATGGCAGGATGTTTAGTTGAGAGAGGACTTTCTTATTGATATTATCAGTGCGGCTCGTTAAAGCTTAATGTAGAGTCAAGGGTTAGAGGAGAGAAAAAATTAAGACTTTGTGGTTAACTCTGAGTTTATTTTGTTGAGATAAAAGATCCCGATTTCCATTTTTCAGTAATTGCTTTTCTGGCAGCTATTTACATTAAATGCATCACGTAAGGCCTTATTGTGCCTAGGTAATTAAGACCCACCTGTATAATGGAGATAATCTGTGCTGTTTGAAAAGCTAAACCTGAGACATTAAAGCTGTAAACTGTACGTGTCGTCTGTTACACAGACAAGTTATTTTATTAGTACTGTGCAAAGTTAAAAAAGATGATAGTCTGCAAAGTTCAGTGCACTAATCTGACTGCTTTTACAAGGCACCAAAGCAGCAGCACAGACATCTGCATTTTAATTTCTCAGTGGTGAGCCTTGCCTGTATTCGAACACAGGGGGATTGGTGCCTTGTATAAGGTCACTCCAGTAAAAGCGCAGTAACTAACATTTATGCACGTGACTGAGTCCTGAATAGGAGCACTTCAGTTTCCAAAGTTTGTAGCAGTACACAGTTCCCCAAACGTCTGGATCTGGAGTGAGACTGCTGTGCAGTAAAGCAAGCAGTGCCATAAATTCTCATGTTTCAAATCTGCAATTGCCAGGTTAATTTCACCAGCTTTTCTAACTACAGACTTTTCAAACCATCTACAGTAAATAGCATGGGCGACTGTCCTTGTAAATCTGGTAAGAAATCTTTGTGCATTTACATGCAGTATGAATGTCAGACAGGGTAGTAAACAGTCTTACTCTTAATATATTAAAACTACTAAATAAAATTTTGGACAGACTAGAGGTTATATGAAAGTACAGTTTTGTACCTACCATAAATGTAGATGTTCGAGGATCCACATTGCTGCAGTCATAACCTGTGGGTAGTCCGCTGTCCTCGGTCGGCCCGAATACCAAAGAGTTAGGCTGGCGTCGGTCATGGGCGCCCGGAGCTGACGTCAGTACGTAGTGGTACTTAAGCGCATGACCGACGCCATATCCTCAGTCTTTCTTGCCCCAGATGTCAGAAGGCCTTAAAAAGGAAAGGCCAGAGCCAAAATAGTAAATACCCAACAACCACAAGTGAGGAAATAACAATAATCCCAAAGAAACAACAGCAACCCCAAACTATAGAGGGGAAGGAGGGAGGGAAAATAGGACTGCAGCAATGTGGATCCTCGAACATCTACATTTATGGTAGGTACAAAACTGTACTATGTTCTTCATCTCACATTGCTGCAGTCATAACCTGTGGGTAGAATCCCAAAGCAAAGGAAAAGGGAGGCTGGCAAACTAAAAAGCATTAGGAGCTGCTAACATGCCCTGTAAGACTGCAGTGGCAAACCCAGCCCTAGACTTGGAATAAAGAGGGAGATGGTAATGCTTAGTAAAAGTGTGAACTGAACTCCAAGTAGCTGCCTCCAAAATATCCTTAGTAGCTACCCCCCTCAAAAAGGCAGTAGAAGTGGCAGTAGCCCTAGTGGAATGAGGTCTGATCCCAGCGGGAACATTCTTCCCATGATGAGAATAACAAAAAGCAATACATTGACCAATCCACTTAGAAATAGTCTGCTTTGAAACAGCTTTCCCTTGTGAACCCAAAGCAAAGGAAACAAATAACTGTTGAGACTGTCTGAACTCTTTAGTTCTGCTCAAATAATAACGCAGCTGCCTGTGGATATCCAAAGAATGCAAGACTTTTTCCCCCTTATTTTGGGGATCAGCATAAAAAGTAGGCAAATGGATAGACTGGTTTAAGGCCACATTAAGAGATGACTTTTGGCATAAAAGTAGGGTTAGTACGCAAAGAAACTCTATCCTTATGGAATATCAGAAAGGGTTCAACAGCCATGAGAGCCTGCAATTCAGATACCCTCCTAGCAGAAGTAATGGCCAACAAAAAAGCAGTCTTCCAAGACAAAAACTTCAATTCAGTTGTAGCTGCAGGTTCAAAAGGAGGTAAAGTAAGCTTCTCCAACACAAAATTGAGATCCCAGGAAGGAGTAGGAGCTCTACGTGGGGGTCTTATATTTTTTGCCCCTCTAAGAAATTGCTTAAACAAAGGGTGAGAAAACAAAGGAGGGTCACAATCATAGTGAGCAGAAATGGCTGCAGCATGCACCTTCACAGAGGAAAGAGACAAACCCTTGTCTAGTAATTCAGTAAGGTACTGTAGTGTAAAACTCAAATTAGGCACAGAGGCATCAAATCCCTTCGTTGTGCTCCAGAGAAAAAATCTCCTCCATTTATCAGCATAAACTTTTCTAGTGCTGGGCCGCCTGGCTTCCAAAATGACATCTAAAACCTGTTGAGGAAGCTGAGACCCCACCGGCTCTAAAACAGAATATGCCAGGCTGTGAGATGCAGGGACTGCACCCTGACATTGAGCAAATGATTGCTTGACTGGGACAACAAGTGAGGGAGCTGTGGCAAAGGCCAAGGGGGCTCCTGAATTAAACTCCTCAGCAGAGGATACCAGTGCTGACGTGGCCAATCTGGTGCTATTAGAATCATGCAAGGCTTGTCCCGCCTGACTTTCAAGAGTACCTTGGGAAGGAGAGGCAGAGGAGGGAAAGCATAGACGTGAAGGTTGTTCCAACTGAAAGATAGAGCATCCACTTTCCAAGCTTTTGGGTGAAACATCATTGTGCAAAATTTTGGTAGTTGGAAATTTAGTGGAGAAGCGAACAGATCTATGTCTGGAGTTCCCCAAGCCACTGTCAACTGTTGGAATACCTGAGGATCCAACTTCCACTCGTGGGGGTCCACAATTTGTCTGCTCAATACATCTGCTAGGGAGTTCTGTGCTCCTGGCAGAAACTGTGCTTGAAGAGTGATGTGCAAACTCAGAGCAGTCTCCCACAATATCATAGCTTGTCTGCAAAGAGGGTAAGAATGGGTTCCCCCCTGCTTGTTGATGTACCACATGACTGTTGTGTTGTCTGTTCGAATCAACACCTGTCCTGGTTGAAGTAGGCCCTTGAAAGCCAACAGGGCAAACTGGACTGCTAACATCTCCTTCATGTTGATATGCAAATGCTGTAGTCTGGGAGGCCACGTGTCTTGAATCCATTTCCCATTGAAGTGTGCTCCCCAAGCCAAGTCTGAGGCATCCCTCGTTATGATCTGACTCGCCTCTGGTCGGGTCACAGAGCGCCCCTTGTTTAGGTGACATTCCTGCGCCCACCACAAGAATTCCTTCTGGATGCAAGGTATTATCCGAATGACAGCATCCAAATCGTGGCAGTGTTGAGCCCATACACTTTTGAGATACCGTTGTAGCTTCCTCATATGCAGTTTGGCATTGGGAAGTACTAGAATGCAAGATGACATGAACCCCAAGGCATGAAGGACTGTCCTTGCAGTCAGCCTGGACAGTACTGATAATTGCTGGAAGTATAGGTGAAGAGTTCTTTGTTTGTCCGGGGTCAGAAAAGCCATCTGTGAAGCTGTATTCAGTCTCACACCCAGAAAGCACATGTCCTGAGAGGGTAGTAGACTGGACTTTGTTTCGTTCACAGAATACCCCAGGCACCTTAAAACTGCCATTACATACTGTAGATGTTGAAGTAACTTGTCTTTGTCTTGAGCCAGAATCAGGCAATCGTCCAGATAAGGATAAATTTGTATTCCCCTCTGTCTGAAGAAAGGTATTACAGGAGCCAGAACTTTTGTGAACACCCTGGGCGCAGTAGATAAACCAAAGGGCAATGCAGAGAACTGATAATGAGAAGTACCAGCCCGAAATCGCAGGAATCTCCTGCAGCTGGGCCTGATAGGAATGTGAAGATAGGCCTCTGAGATCCAGAGTTACCATCCAGTGATCTTTGCCTAGCATAGGCAGAAGTTGTTGTAATGTTAACATCTTGAACTTTGGAATGTCTAGGTAGGTATTGAGAATGGACAAATCCAGAATTGGCCTCCAAGTGTTTACTTTCTTTGGCACTAGGAATAGACAGGAATAAAACCCTAGGCCCACTTCTGACGGAGGTACCACCTGGATTGCTCCCATCTGTAAAAGCAAAGAAATTTGTCCCTGAGCTTCCAGCCTTTGCTGAGGAGGTACATCTGGCATGCCTTTGAAAGGAGGAAAAGTGTGAAAATAAAACTTTCAACCTTGATTTATTATTTCCAACACCCATTTGTCCTGGGTGACCAAATGCCAGTTTTGTTTGAAAAGTGCCAACTTTCCTCCTAGAGGAGCTGCCAGAAAAGAAGGATCTGGCAGCTGAAAATACAGGTCATTGGGTTTGTTTACGAAAAGGCTGACCCCTGCCCTCGCCAGATGACTGTGCAGGAGAACTCCAAGTCCTAGGCCTGAAAGAACCTTGAGCGTGAGCCCTACCTCTACCACGTCTAGATCTGCCCTTAGACTGAAAATCCGAAGGGTAGGACCATCCTCTAGCAGGCCAATTCCTGCAAAACTTAGGGGGCTGCACTTGCAAAAAATCCTTAACCTTCTGCATAGACTTAGCTTTATCTTCCATCTTTTTCAAAACTGACTCCACAGGGGAACCAAAAAGAACTTCAAAGAGGAGCATCCAAAATCCGAGCTTTAACGTGCTCTGACAAATTTTGATCCTTAAGCCAGGCATGTCTACGAATAACTGAGCCAGTAGCAGCCACCCTGGATGAAGCCTGAAGAGCATCGAAGCCACACTGCAAGGAATGTTTCCCAACTTTATCTGAAGCATGAACCAACTCCTGCAACTCCTTACACTCTATACCCTCAGATAAAGCATCCACCTTAGATTTCAATTGACCCAACAAGAAATTCTGATACTTCAGCATATGAAACTGGCAATTTAAAGCCCTCATAGCTAACGCAGAGGTGGTGTACACTTTTTTCCCTCAACGCTCTAGAATCTTTATCCAAAGGAACTGGATTCTTAACCACAGAAGCCCTGACACCCTTCGGCCCTTGAATAATAGTTTCCGGGTCAGCTCTAGGACTCTTATACAAATATTTATGTGCCTCTGGAACTCTAATACCTGTCTGGCTTGACAGGGGCAGGGGGTAAAGAATCAGGATTAAGTGAAGCTTCAGAAAAAACATCCTGAACAACATCCAAGACAGGGGGAATAGCCAAAGGCCTATGTTGTGGCAAAAACAAAAATTCTCTAAGCCTTTTTCGAGAATCTGAAAAATCCTGACCTTCCCACTTGAAATGTTCCCTCATGGAATGTAAAGTATCAGAAAAGGAAAAATCCTCAGGAGGAGAAGCAGAAGGACAGGAATCCTCTGCATCCGAATCTGAACAGGGAGTGAAATCCTGAATATCCTCAGCCGAGGACTCAGAATAGTCTGAAGAATGCTCCATTCCCTCTAAATCTGTCTACACCCTAGGCCTCTTCTCTGGAGGGGGCATAGAACCCCTGATCAAAGTAATCAAATCCTCTGCCATTTTCAACATATGTTTTTTAGGAACAGAACCTGAAGAACTAGGGCTATGGCCAGTACCAGAAAGACCAGGCTTAGCTTTAGTAGGGCCTTTAGTCACTGAGGTAGAAGGCCTAATAACCTTTTGTAAGGATGGAACTACAGATACCTGAGAAGCACCCTCGGCCTGGCCTAACTCCTGAGAGGCCAACTCCTGTAAAAGTAAAGGTTCCCCCTGGGATTCAGCCGAGACTTCGGCTGGATCCACAGATACAACCGTAGTTTCCATAGAACCGGCGTCCGCAATGGACGACTCCTCCAGTTTAGACCTTAAAGATTTATCTTTTCGCTTTTTAGCGGTAGCGGGCGTCAGAGGATCCGAGGGAATGTTGTAGTTACACTGCTTACCGAATACAAGCCTGGCACAGTTTAATCTCCGTTTAATGGTGCGCTTATTAAATCTAGCGCAAAAGCGACACCCGACTACGTCGTGTTCCGGCCCCAAGCAAGGAATACAGAGAGAATGATAGTCCCTATGAGGTATCTGTTTCCCACAAGAAATACAATGATTAACTTTTTCTGACATCCGGAATAACTGAGGCAAGAAAAGACAAAAGTTTCCCCAACGGGGTACTTAGCCCAACTTGGTCTTCGGTCTGAAACTCGATAATTGAAAATTTCAGAACGCCGAACGGCTCTTGCAAACGCTGCTTCTGCTTCGGACCACGCGGCAAGAAAGACTGAGGATATGGCGGACATGCGCTTAAGTACCACTACGTACGGACGTCAGCTCCGGGCGCCCATGACCGACGCCAGCCTAACTCTTTGGTATTAGAAAATGTAAAAACTTATTAGGGAAAGCTGACAGTCAAAAAAGATGTAAATGGATTACGTTTGATAGGTATCAAACAGAAAAATCTGTGGTACAACAGTAAATGTTTACTGTGCAAGTCATACGAGACTGCTTTCTGTATGCAATGTCATAAAAGTACAGTTCAGACTGTTAATGGTAAACAACCAGATAAGGGCCATACACTTGCATTACTTCCAGATGTTAAACAGTTATGTCCTGTCACCACATTTGAAATGTCAATTTCAAAGTTACAACAGTCCTAATAATCATGGGAACGGGAGCAGCCAAGCCACGAGTTCAGTGTGTCCAGACCTGGGCATAGAATCCCTGAAGGGTGCAAGATAAGATCCTGAACTGTATCCAGAGTCCATGGTGGAACAACTAGAAGAAACTATCCAAATCCACCAGAGCCACGAGAGCAAGAGACTTAAACCTCAACACGGATATAAATAGGACGTGCTGGAGGGACAGATTCATCACCCAGAGACTCCCTACACTGTGGAACAGAATCCCAGTCCATGTGAGGCAGAGCCCCTCACTGACTCTGTTCAAGAGAAATCTTGACGAGTGGATGGGAGATCATAGGTTTACCCCGGGAATCATCTCTGTATCACTGCTGGACAGAGGCACAGCAAACTAATGGGTATAGTATTCTCATCCTAAGGGGTGGTGAAAGCCACACACACTCTGGCTAGGCTTATAAATGCCCTAGGGCAGATAGCCTAGTATGAACCTATGAACCTATGAAACCTGCGTAAGGGAAACCAAACCTGTCAGGCCAGAATGGGGCGAGGAGGATCACAGTGCTCCTCAGCCTTCGAGCTTACTGCAGAAACTTCGACATGAGAGGAAGAGGAGGATATGCATAAAGATGACCGGGAGGCCAAGCATGAATCACAGCATCTCTGGGGCTTGCCCCTGGCAGGGGGTTCAGAGTGAAGAACTCGCCCAGTAGAGAGATGTTAGTGGTCACTGTGGTCTTGGGCAAGGCAGGTTGAAATGGGTGTCCCTTAAGGAGATCCGGAGACTGAATCCACCACCACAGGGAATCCCTGCATGCTTTAGAGTTCTCACTGGAAAGGACAAAGGGAGGTCTAAGAGACCACTGAACCACCACTGTCCACTGCAGTACTCTCATATGGAGACATGTCATAGGAAGAAGAGTGATTGTGGCCGCCATAGAACCCAATGTCATCAACACTGCTTTGGCTGACAGAGACAGAGTCTGAAGAATGTGTAGGATGTGTAACCTGTCTGATGTGAGGAACACCCTCATTTGTACTGTGTCCAGCCGTGCCCCGATGAAGTTCAACACCTGAACCGGGAGTAAGGCAGACTTGTTCATATTGATTGTGATGCCCAACTTGTTGGCTAGCCGAAGGAAGGAGTCTCTGGTTTGACAATGTAAATGCTCTGAAGGGGCAGTAAAGAGCCAATCAAAGTATGGAAAGACCTGAATGCCCTGAAGCCTCAGGTGAGCCGCTACCACCACCATTACTTTGGTGAACACCCGGGGGCCTGTGGTGAGACCAAAGGGAAGGGCTCGAAATTGGTAAGGATAGTCTCCCATCCGGAAGCAAAGGAACATCCGGGAGAGCCTGTCCACCTTGATGTGGTAGTTGGGTCCTGGAGATTGATAGACCACATCCAGTCTGGCCTGCAGATAGGGCAGGATAGATTGAATTGTGACCATCTGGAATTGTCTTTGCTACAGACTAGTTCAACTGGGAAAGATCCAAAATTGGCCTGAGGTCCCCCGTCGTCTGACACTAAAAAGAGCCATGAATAAACCCCAGATCCAGAATTGTCTGGGGGAGCGTTTGGATGACTCGCTTTCGTAGCAGTGATTCTGTTTGCACTGTTGCCTCCTCCTGCTGCGTGGGTGGAATGCCCAGGGGAGGGGAGGCTTTGTTGGATGGAGGAAGTTCTTTGAAGAAAGAAATACTCTCTGGATATGATTCGCAACACCCACTGATCTGTTGTGATGGACTCCCAAGCTAGTGGGTGTAGCGACAAACAGCCCCCAACCGCCTCCAGAGATGGACAGTCTGGCATCCTCTCAGGGCTGCTTCCTGGGTTTGTCTGAGAAAGGTTCTTGGGAACTGAAGTTCTTAGGACCCCCTCTGTCTCTAGGACAGAGTCTGTCAAATCCCCCTCTGCCTCTGGGGGACAGTCTTGAGCGTCCCAGAAAAATACCAGAGACTTGCAGAAGCGCATCTTCTTCTGGCTTCGCTGGCTCCTACAAAAGGACCTCTGAGGCAGCAGATTCCATCAGCAGACGGTGTCTTCCTGTCCTTCTCTTTCTGGACCACGGTCTCTCTTGCTGTCTTCCCGAAAAGAGAAGAACCATCATAAGGGGCATTGGTAAAAGATGGCTTGAAGGGCTCCAAGAATTGACATAAGCAGAGGAAGGCATGACACCTGATGGCAACACCTGTCCCTGTCATCAGTGCGGCTCCCTCTGTGGCATGGGAGACAAAATGGATGGACGTGTTCGCTACAGCTTTAAGGGTGGCCATTCATGCAAAAGTCTTCCTGTCAGTCTGCCGTCATGGACCCTGGGGTAGACTCCAGGATTTCTCTGACTAGATCTCTGGAGTCGGATAATGTGCACCAAATAGTTCAGCGCCCTCACGGAGAAGGTCGCTGAAGCATATGCTTGCTTCCTAAAACGATCCAACATCCTCGACTCTAGTCAGGAGGATGGATCATGGAGCTCTCCTGTGACAGCTCCTTTTTGGTGGCCGCCAGCAACATCGCATCTACAGGGGATCCCATGTACCAATGCAGCTTGCTTGCGGGGGAGGACTTAAAACTGTCTGGATGCTTTGGTAATGGCTCTATGGTGTCCGTCTCCTTCTAAGACCTAGACTAACTGCACAAGTGGATAGGCCGGATGGGCCACCCAAGAAGCAAGATGGGCCCGAGCCGAACACCTCCAGAAACACTGACTAGGTTGGGCAATTTTGGGGCGGACCCCCCCCCCTTGGCAAAGGATCTCAATAACGTCTCCAGGAGACAACCTCGGGAGGGGACCTTTGGGAATCTTCCCCTTCATCCAGGTCTGTGTCCTCAGTGAGGGACTCTGGAGGAAGAGTGCAAGTGCCTCCTCTTGCACATGTGCTTGCAGGGGGCTCCCTCAGGGGCACTGCCTCACAAATGGGTTGTTCCAAGAGCGGAACTGCCTGGAACACTATGGCTACAGGCTGCCCCTGAGAGGGCAAGATGGTCAGAAACGTACTCAAAGCCAGGAGGGTCTGGATGGATTCTGAATACGAAATAGTCTAAGGCCTCGACCCTGTGAGAACGGCCTCGGCCCTCTGAGAACCCTCTCCACCACGTCAAATGCAGAGGGGGAATGGGCCTCCTGGACAGGAAAAGCAGAAGCCGCTCCCCCTTGACTCGACAGGGGAGTCAGACACATGCCGGCTGAAGATGAGATACCGAGAGGTATGCTCCTCTCAGACAGAAGGAGCAGAGAACACCCCCCTCGGGTCCAACCCAGAGGCTCCGGCTCAGAGAGCTCTGATCCAAACTGGTCGGATCTAACACATTCAAGATAACTGGCGTCAAGGTACAGGGTACCATTGGCCCCGACCCCTCGACTCCAAGCGTCCTCTGATCCAATGACTCCAAAATTGAAGGTCGGATCAGAGGAGTAATAGGACGGAACATGGGCTGAAAGGGTCCTGCTCCGGCAGGAGACAGCCCCGGCAAGACCCCCATCTGAATTTGAGTGCGGATGAACCTCCACATAATCTTGTCCATCTCGGCTTCCGAAAGGCTCTGGGTGGAGCGGAAGGATGCCGCTAAAGCTGGGCGGGAATACCGGTGGCGTGGGGGAGACGTATACAGCGACTGGCCTACTCCAATTTAAGGATAAGGTGAAAACCTCGGGGACCTGAGCTGAGAGGAAACAGGCCTGGAAACAGGCTTTACTTTTGGCGGTGGACCGACTTGAGATATGCGGTCGGGGGAACGCTTGCGAGGCCAGTCCCTCTTAGGTTTATCCCCTCCCCAGGCATCTTGGCATGAGTGCACATCCCAGAGGCCAGAGAAGCAGCAGCAGACGCTGCTTCCCCTGCCGGGGACGAAGTGACTGCAGTCCCTGCAGAAGAGGGCAACAAGCCCTTAAGGAGCAATTTGTCCCGCCTGTCCTTAAGTGCTCTGGGGTTAAACCCAGCCAAATAGGACAGGGGTAATTGAGGTGAGCAACCCCCAAACAAACTATGCACAAAGTGTGGCCATCTGTCGGTAAAAGCTTATAGCCAGACACACTGCATTTTTTGAACCCAGGCTTCAGGGTCTCTGCTATCCTGTCGGCCAGTTCACTAACTCACACACAGAAAGAAAGCAGGAAAGAGAAAGCCTGCTTTTTATTTTTTTTCCTACTAAGAACCTCGGGGATGTGATATACAGGTTTAAGACAGAAAGACAAGAAAAGAGCTAACAGAGAAAAACACAACCTGACAAACGCTGAAGAAACACTGGAGCTCAGACCATGCTGAGTACTCTAAGGTGGCAAATGAGATCTGAAGGGAGATAGGGAGGCATTATGGGTAAGGGGAGGTGCTTGGAACTCGGAGCCACAGCTGGAAAATACGACTGTCAGATCTGAAGACCCCACAGGTTGAAGAGCAAATGAAATAAACTTCAGATATACAGTTCAGACCATTAAAGGTAAACAACCAGATAAGGGTCATACACTTGCATTACTTCCAGATGTTAAACAGTTGTGTCCTGTCACCATATGTGAAATGTTAATTTCAAAGTTACAACAGCAGTCAAATCAATCATTGACAAAATTTCCTGTACATCTTGTTACATCCTTTAGACAAAAGTGCAAGAAAGCCACTGCAGAGCACAAAATAGACAAGGACAGATACGAGGTTCAAGATGAAATGACAGAAAAATTTGAACTCAGTCTCTTAAAAGTTTAGAGTGTTCAAAAATGATGTACAAACACTTTCAGCAGTGCATAAGAGTCTGAGTCAGCAGAACAGAATACTGAGAAATATCAGACAGCCTGTGCAAAATCACGAGACAACAAGAATGTGGTTAGTAAAGAGGTAAAGCAGCAGCAATTAGCTATGCCAACAAAAAATAATTTACAGCATACCATTCTTCATTTAAAAAATGTTTAGCATACACAGCAGTACCCAATGTATGGACAAAGTCCCAAATGTTTTAAAATGTTAATCCAGTTAAATCAAAATGCTTATAAATCAGATAGTAAAATATGACTGCCGTTCTCATAGCGTACACATAGGGACAGCCCATTCTCATAGCGTACACATAGGGACAGCCCATTCTCATAGCGTACACATAGGGACAGCATCGCATATCCAATCTGTTAAAAATCACCATTTCAAATAAGAGAACAGTTTAGTGCATAAAAATCAAATGAGCAGGTAAAAGCAGTGAAGACATGAGGTCACAAGAGTGACATGCATGTATTTTTTCACCTAAATTGCATCTGTTTAAAATGCACAAGAGTAAAAGGCAGACAATAGCAAATGTAAATAATGTAAATATATATGTTTTAAGCATGTATCAGTTAAGCGAATGTCTGCTATTTTTGATGCTATTCTACAATTAGAAAATATTGTAAAAACCAGAGACTCCAGCAAAAACAGTATTTAAAAGAAATGTTATTAAAGTTGTACTGGGTAAATGACACTACAAACAGAACTTAATATAATTTCTCTTGTCCAGAGGGACAAGCATGTCATCTTAAAAATCTTTAATAGACCAGTGTGTCACTGTCTGGGTAACAGACAGAGGGCAGGTATACATTAAATTCTTACAAAGTAAAGCTAATAAACAATACTGCAATAGAATGCTGCATAATACAGGGGGAAGGGCGCGCACTCAATTTTATACCGACTGTGCAAACAGTATTGCAGAAGGTTCTAACCTGCATAAATAATTCAGTAATTACAACACTACCTTTTTATTAGGGTACCATCAACATGTACTGCTGTGAGACAAAACTACCAAACAATAGTACATTTTAACAAATTAAAAGTGACAAAACAGAATATATCTCACAAATAGTATTTACAGGCACTATGACATCACAAAATGAGCATGTTGCAAACTAGACTAAGTGTACATTACAAGTCTATGTATGTACAAATAAATATGGTTGGCGTATGCTGTACAGTAAATGGTTTAATACTTAAAAATAATTCTTCAGTGTATAAACCATGCTTTCAACAGTCAAAATCAGTGCAAAACAATTTTGCCATCACAGACATTGCTCAATTCATTTGCATGACATGTTTATTTCAAAAAAACAAGGCTTTAATGCCTTTATGATGGAATCCACAGACATTGCCAATAGTTAACGTAGGTTTTTCATTAAAATCATTACATAAAGTCATAAATAAAAGCAAATAGTTAATTCAGCAATTGCAAAAAACAGCTCAACTGGTGGGTCATTTTTACAAAATGGCCTTCAAAAGGAAAAAAGTTAAATAATCCAATTCTAGTAGAAAAGGTCATCATGGTGTTAACCAGATAAAACTGTATCAAAAGCAAATTAAAGTTTTTTTTCCTTATGTGTTTCATGCAAATCATAATACCAAATAATGCATATCAATGTAAACGGTTTTGGGTTTTAAAACAAAAAGGGAGAACTGTTTATATACTATATATATACATAAGACATTTATTACAGTGCATATACACCTGTTTTAGAATATATATATGTGGTAAAATATTAACAGATATATTCTAGCAAAGTGTACATGTATGTAGGAAAACACATTGTTTGCTAAAATATATGTAAAAAAGTGTAACTTGGATGCATGTACATTTCTTTGTAGTATTTATATAAAGGGTTAATAACCTATCCCTACCCTTACCACTTTTAATTTCTCCCACTTTATACTCTAAACTGGAAATAGACTAAAACATATTTAATCTAGATTTTTGCTCATCTAAAATTACTGCTAATCTAAACAGTGATTATACTTGTGACCTGTGCGCTATGACCAACACTGTCCTCGTAAGGAAACTACTCTGAATGATATTGATACGTAATTATTCTGAGAGATTTTAATAGATACAGGTTACTACTTCTCTAATTTCTAGTATTATTGTGCAACTATTCTTATTTATTGTCATACTTTACTGTGGAGCTTTTCTCCCCAGGCCTCCGCTGAAAAAGGGCTCTCGCTCAGACAGACAAACCCAGTCAACAAATGTTAAGTATAAAAAATAAAAATAAACTAACTGCTCTTAGCTAAAAAAAAAGCAGAAAGGCATCCAAATTGAATGTATTACAAAATGTCCAGTACTTGGTACAACAGATAAATAGGTGCAGGGAGCATGAGAAAACTGCTTTCATATGGAAACATTCACAATAGGAAAGGCTCCCTAAAAGTTATTCACCTTGAAATAGAACACAAAGTCGCTTAGACTGCATGACTTCAGAAGAATTCCGAAAGTATTAACTAAGTTTCATGGACAAGATCCAGGTGGTACAGAAGAATATATAAAGGACATTAAAAGTATATAATGTTAGATCTGATTTCTTGTTAGACCTATATACTGGAGATTATCCATGCTGTGTGAAAAGCTTGAGACATTAAAGCTGTAAACTGTACAGTACTGTACAAGTCATCTGTTAAATAGACAAGTTATTTTATTAGTACTGCGCACAGTTAAAAAGTTAGTCTGCAAAGTTCAGTGCACTAATCAGACTGTCTTTACAAAGCACTAAAGCAGCAGCACCAACATATGCATTTAATTTTTCAGCCAGGGTACTTTTTCTTAAGGTTAATGGAGTGTATGCAAGTTGTTTTTGACACCTGGGAGGAAAAATGAGATGGAACAAGGGAATGTGTGGAAGAAATACAGACATGTGCTGTCAGCATGATTAAACACAACTTTACAATGGGTTAAAGCATGTGGTGCTGCTGTCTATCTAGAGCATCTACCCATACATGGAGGAGTAATTTTCCTTTTTGGAAAAGGTACAGAGTTGTTTGTGTTTGTTGGGAATTAAGAGGTTGGGTTAAAAAAGATGCACAATTTCTGCTTTTTGAACGTTTTATTAAAAAATAGTCTGGAAAAATGTGACATGGGTCTAAAGAGAACAGAGAAGCAATTGCTAACAGCCTGTCAAAACACTTCCATGTAAGGTGCTATCTGGCAACATTTAAAAATATCATGTAAAATGTGAAAGTAATAGCATCTTATCTGAATAACTGCCTTATCAGTCGTACAATGGAATGTGAAGCAGAGAGTATTGAATTATATTAAGTATAGGGTACAATTAGTGCTGTTACAGGAGATGCACTTGGATAGAAGTGACCATGTCAATTTAGCAAAGAAAGGATTCAAAAATGACTATTCAGTAGAGTATCATGGACAAAGGAGAGTGGCAATAATATAATTTCAAGAAGGGATTCAGTAGTAACAGCAGAGAAGACAGGGGTAGAACTGTGGTAATAAGGAGTTCCTTCCAATTGAGGAGAATTGAAATGACATGTACTTAAATTCTACCCAAAACCACCACTAAGGACTTAAGAGAAACATGAGAAGGGTAATTGGCTTCCAGCAGAATTATTCATGAGTGAAGACTAGAACCCGATATGCAACAGTGACTATGCATCCGGTAGACCTAGAAGTGAAAATGTAACAAAAGAGGGTAGAGTTTGAGAAATATATAAAATATCTGAAATGGAAGGTATGAAAATACTAGCAGGGACTCGTACACAATTTACATATGCTAAGATGCAACCGGGACAGATTCGACAAACCATTTTACAAGAGCATGTTTTTTTTAAGCTGTGCAACACATTCAATTATTTCAGACCATCTGCCAATAAAGACTAAGATAAAAATGCAGGGTAATAAAGTAAAAAGATGACACTGGAGCTTTCATACTTAACTATTAAAGAGAAAGGATTTTAAAGAATGGGTAGTAAAAACAATTGAAGAGTTGCTTAGGAATGTTAATATTTCTTCAGAAGGGAAAGTCGAAGAGTGACAAAAGTAAAATGACATGTAAAAACTGTAGAAATGAGAGAGATATGAGAAGTGATAGGAATTTAGAGGTATTATCAAATATTAAAATAAAAAAAAAAAAAAAAAAAAGACTTCCGTGGTGGTGCAGTGGTAGCGTTGCCTCACAGCAAGAGGTTCTCCTGCTCGATTTTCAGCTGGAGTGCGGGGAGTTCCTTCTGTGTGGAGTCTGCATGTCCTCCCCGCGGTTGGGTGGGCATTCGAAAGACATTCGTAAATGGGCGTGTTCGTGAAAATCTACTGCCAATCATTAGCGGACCGAAGTTCCGCTGTGGCGATCCCTAACCGGGAAAAGCAGAAAGACATCAAATATTAAAATACTGCAGATTAATTGGAAATTTACAGAACAGGAGCAACTGTTGAAAGCTAAAGGAAAAAATAATGGAGTATTTGGATAATATGCATGGAGATTAGAAGCTGCTGCTAAGCAAGCATTATTTTGCAACTACAGAAAAAAATATATACATACATATATATATATATATATATATATATATATATATATATATATATATATATATATATAAAAAACTATTAGCACAACTTAAGCAACAGAAAGGGGTGCTGCTAAGCTAAAATCCTGTGATTGAGATCTTTGATTTTTTTCAGAAATTTGAAGAGTCAGGCTCGTATTTTATAGTTTGACTAACAAAGTACAATGAATGCTTTGTCTGTAGTGTCTTATGAGGAAAATGTTTAAAATTGATTAGTTTCTTTAATATTACAAGTCACACGTCATTGTTTAAAGTCTATGTATATATTCCTCTGATACTTCTTCCAGATCTATGGCTACTAATACTGTTTTGAAAAGTTTGCTTGGCTGTGTTCTCAGAACCTCTCAGTTGTAAAAAAAAAGTATGTACTCACTAAAACGTTCCATCTGAGAAGTTATACTTCATTTTTCTGCAACCTGTGGGTATTCGGATCCATATCGAATCAGAGCCGGCAACTTTACAAGCATCTGCTCCAAGCTCCTCCCCCTTACCCATAACACCACCATCTCCCACCTTCCCTCAGATCGAGTTTGCTGCAATCCAAACTAATCAGCAACTCAAACTAGAAGAAACCATACATGATCATCACATGAGAAGGTTTGGGGGAAGGAAGGTGGGAAGGTTGCAGAAAAATGAAGTACAACTACTCAGATGGAACGTTATGGTGAGTACATAACTTCTTTATCTGAAGTAAACTTCATTTTATCTTCAACCTGTGGGACAGATTCCTCAGCTACTCAAACCTCTGGGAGGCTCTCATGGAAGAATATTCCTGAGCACCGCAGGGACGAAGGATGCTCTCCCTCTGGAGATTAAATCCAACTTATGAGAAATGAAGGTATGTGACCTAGCCTAAGTTGCTGCCGCACAAATGTCATCCAATGACACCCTAGACCAGAAAGCAGCAGATGTCACCACAGATCTGGTAGAATGAGCTTTAACAGGACCAGGTGAAGACCAGCCTTTGTCTTTGTAAATTTGCAAAATATAGTGTAATCCATCTAGCTAAGGAAACTTTGTAGATGGCCTTACCCAAAAAGGGCTTAGAAAAGGGCACAAATAACTGGTCAGACTTACGGAAGGGCTTTGTTCTGTGAAAATAAAAATGAAGTTGTCTATCAACATCTAGAAAATGCAGTTTATGTTCACCCTTGTTCTGAAAATTTGGGAAGAAAACAGGCAGGTTAATGGTTTGATTAATGTTGGATTCAGAAGCCACTTTTGGTAAGAAAGGGGGGTTTGTGTGAAAAGAAACCCCGTCCTTATGGAAGATCAAGTAAGGGGGCACAACAGACCATGCCTGAAGCTCAGAAACCCTCTTAGCTGAAGTAATAGCCACTAGGAAGTCTGTCTTCCAGGATAACAACTTTAAATCCGCTGATTTGATTGGATAGAGGCACAACAAACTAATGGGCACAGTATTTTTTCATACAAGGGGTGGCGTAAGCCACAAAAATTTGGGCTAGGCTTATAAATGCCTTAGGGCAGATAGCCTAGTATAAACCTATGAACCTATGAACCTATGATGCCGAATGTTCAAAGGGGGGAGCAACTAAGGCCTGAAGAACCAAGGTAAGGTCCCAAGGAGGAACAGGATTCTTAACTGGAGGGCACAAAAGAAAAGTGCCTTTAAGAAAAGGCATACACAATCTAGAAGAGACCAGGGCATTCCTGTTCTCGCCGACATGGAAATCTGAAATAGCTGCCAGTTGCACTTTGACAGTGGAAAAACTGGCCCCTTACTAAAAATGCTGGCTAAGAAATCCAGTACCACAGATACAGGGGCCGTAAAAGGATCCAGCTTTCTCTGAGATGCCCAAATAGGAAATAGTTTCCATTTACAGAGGTAAATCTTCCTAGTGGAAGACTTATGAGCCACCACTAGAACAGTTTTCACTGAAGACGAAAGACCGGGAGTCCTGGCAATTAGGGGAATTGGAGCAACCAAGCTGTCAAGCTTGAGGCAGTCTAGGTTGGGCGGACAGGTGCCCAAAGGATGGGAAATGAGATCTGGGCAGGGATCTAGAATCCAATGAGGAGCTAGAACATGAGACCAGAGGAAGGGGAACCAAACCTGACGAGGCCAGAATGGGGCTATGAGGATAACCTTGCACCCCAGTCAGCAAGCCTTCTGAAGAAACTTCAAAACGAGTGGTAACGGAGGATAAGCATACAGGAGTCCGGGAGGCCAAGCATGGACTATAGCATCTCTCGGGGGGGGGGGCCTGGTGAGGGCATCAGAGCGAAGTCTTTGCACTTTGCGTTGGAAGGAGATGCGAAGAGATCGCAGCAAGGCTGTCCCCACGCAAGGAAGATCTCCTCCGCTATTGACTCCTTCAGAGATCACTCAAATGGCATTAGAATAGCCAGACTCAAGTTGTCCACTAAAATGTTGGAGAGTCGCGAGATGTGCGTTGCAATCAGAAACCAAATGGTGGAGATCGCCCACTCCCAAACTTTCATGGCCTCGCGACACTGAGGGTAAGAACTTGTTCCTCCCAGATTGTTGATGTACCGGGCAACTGACATGTCTAACTGAATTGCAATAGTCCCCAGAGGAAGAACAGTATGGAAGGACTGCAATGCTAAAAGCACTGCTCATCTCCAGAACATTGATGTGCAGCTGGGAGGCGTCCATGGTCACTGTGGCTTGGGCTGTGGATGGAACACGGTGTCCCGCTCCAATCTCCGGAGACCGGACCCACCAGAGAAGTGACGCCCTGCAGGCTTTGTTGATGTGAATTGGGTATTCCATGGGGAGATCCAGCAAAGACTACTGTACGGCTAGAGTCCACTGTAGAACACGCATGTAAAGGCGTGCACAGGGGAAGATAGAAATGTCTCCAGCCATAGAGCCCAAGGCTCTGAATGTCCGCGGCCTTCGGTAACCTGGGGCCAAGAATCAGTGATACATGAGCACTTAGACTCTGGACCCTGTCTGGAGTTAGGAAAACTTTCAATTGAAAGTGTCCAGACGTGCCCCAATAAAGTCCAAGATCTATACCAGATTCAAGAGTGACTTGGGAACATTGACCGTAATCCCTAACAGGGCTGCCAGACGCAGGAAGAATTCTCTGGCTTAGCAAAGATGACGCTTGGTGGAAGCAGTGACGAGTCAATCGTCTATGTAAGGGAATACCTGAATCCTCAGGTGAGCCGCTACGGCCACCATTACCTTGGGAAACACCCTGGAGGCTGTGGCGAGACCGAATGGTACGGCTCAGAACTGGAAATGACTGGCTTCCAGCCAGAAATGAAGGAATCTCCTGAATCTTGATATGTTGGTAAGCATCCTGGAGGTCTATCGAGCACATCCAGTCGCATTCTCGAAGATAAGATAGAATGGACTGTAGGGTGACCATCCGGAATTTGCTTGGCAACAGCCAGGTTTAAGGTTGACAAGTCCAAAATGGGTCTGAGGTCCCCCGTCTTTTTTGGTACTAAAAGAACCTGGTGTAAACGCCTGACCCAGACTGATTGGGGGGGACCGGTTCGATGGCTTGTTTTTGAAGCAGCTTGGAAACCTGTACCGCTGCAGTCTCCCTTTGAGTGAGTGAACATTTGGGAGGCATTTTGGCTGGACTGGAGGGGCAACAAACAGGATGGTGTAACTTCAGGATATTATTTGAAGCACCCAATGATCTGCAGTTATGGACTCCCATGCCGTTGAGTCCAATGATGATCTTTCCCCCGACTGCCTCCAGAGTAGGAGTCTGGCAACCCCTCAGGGCTGCTGTGCGGGCCTGTCCGAGAAGGGCTCCTTAACCCCAAAGTTCCTTGGACCTCCTCTGCCTCTGGGCTGGCATCTATCATGTTCCCATCTGCCTCTAGGGGATGGGTTGTCCTGAGAGTCCTGGGAAAACTGCAATTTCCAGAACTATATCTTCTTTTGCCATACCTGATTTCTGGAAATGGATCTTGGAGGGCTACAGAAGCGGATTCCAATGGCAGACAGTCTTCCCGTCTTTCTCACTCTGGAAAAAAGAGTGTCACACATGGTCTTCCCAAAGAGAGAAGAACCATTGAAGGGAGCATTCGTAAAAGAAGTCTTGAAGGGGTCTGCAAACTGACAGTGAGACAAGCGTCATAGCAACACCGGCCCCAGCAGAGCTGCTCCTTCCGTAGCATGAGAAAGGAGGCACATGGACGTGTTTGACACTGACTTTAGAGTAGACATTTCTGCAGAGAACAGACGCTTGTCCTCCTGCGACAGACTTTGGGGACGACTCCGCTAACTCTGACTAGGTCTTGCTGCAGTCGTATAACATGTGCCACATTGTCGCTGAAGAATACACTCTTCCCAAATCTATCCACCTTCCTGGATTCCTTATCTGGAGGGTGGACAGAGGAACTCTCCTGAGCCCGTTCCCTCTTGGTGACTGCTGCAACCACCATAGCGTCCACAGGGGATCCCTTATACCATGCCTGTCAGAGGGTGGAGAGAGAATTTTGTCCGGGCGGTTGGGTATCGGCTCTATGATGTCAGGCTCCTTCCATGCCCACGTGGTGATAAGATGCACTAAAGTATCAGCCGGTGGGGACACCCAGGAAGTAGATGGGCCCGTGCCAAAAGCCTCCAGAACACAGATTCATCCGTAGAAGGTTTTAGGGCTGACCAACCTCCCCTCTGGCGGAGAATCTCCATGATGCCACCAAAGGAGACATCCTCGGGAGGTGACCTGGGGGAACCATCTAAATCAGTGTCTTCGGGTAAGGGACTCTGGGGAGTCCAAGTGCCTCCTTTTGCATGTGTGCTTACGATAACCCTCCTCAGTAGCACTCTCTGAAGAGGGCTCGTGAGCTGCGGGGGGTTCCTCCAGGTAAACTGCCTGGGGCTCCCCTAGTACAGGCTGTCCCCAAGACAAGATGAAGGGAGTCTTAACCGAATCCGAGGAAGTCTGGGCGGAATCCAAGGAAATAGGCTGGGGTCTCTATCCTTGGATAAGAACCCTCTCCACCACGTCAAAAGCAGAGTGTGCACCTCCTTGGAGCCCAACAAGGAGGAAGCTCTCCCCACGTCAGTTGTGAGGATCGGAGCTGAGGCTAGGGTAGATGGAGCTCCGAAGGAATGGCTTGGATCTTACAAGGTCGGAGCCGAAGAAACATCTATCCCCTTGGACCTGACTCCCCGTCCTCAGCCCAGAGCGCTGCTCAGATCAGAGAAACTCAAGCTAATCGCCAGAGTCAAGGTTGGAGGAACCATAGGCGCCGATTCCCCAGCTCTGAATATCCTCAGATCCATATACCCCGAAACCGCAGGACCGATCAGGGAAGGAGAAATCGGGTGAAACAGCATGGAGGTCCCCCCTCCAGAGGGAGAGGGGCCTGGCAAGACTGTCATCTGTATTTGGGTCCGAATTAATCTTATCATCCTGTCCATATCCATTTCAGAAAGACTCAGACGAAGCACAGGGAAGCGGCAGACTCTGATCTGGCTGGTCGCTGGGAGGATCTAGTGGAAGGCCAAGGCTCCGGGGAAAATCTGGGGGAGTGGATCCGAGAAGAAACCGGTCTTGAGAGCTTAGAAGGCAGGCTAGGGAAGGACTCCTGATCTGGAGACAGTTTACAGGGCCTATCCCCTTTCTTCACTCAGTCTCTCCCCCTCTGCATCCTTGCCTGTCCTTTTTATCTCTCCCTTTGGCAACATCCCCTTCAACAGGTCTAGTAGGAGGGCGAGTCCCAGCCTGAGGGGGAGATTGTAGAAGCCGAAGCCATAGAAGAATCCAATGTAGATGCCGAAAGTAGGCCTTTTGCCACAAGTTTGGCCTTTCTATCTTTAAGGGTCCTTGGATTAAACCCTGCTCAAATGCTGCATTGGACGGACAAATGTGCTATGCCCAAGCAAACACGGTGGCCATCCACTGGTGAAAGTTTATGGCCACACACACTGCATTTTTTAAAAGTAGGTTTTGGTTGTTCAGACATCCCAAAAAGCAACAACCACACCTAGACACCCAAACACACTACCCGACCACGCACACACTAAGGGAAGGGCTTACACAAAACTACCTCACGATAACTATAAACTTTTTTTTAGACAAAAAAGACGAACTAGCATTAGGGGGAGGAAAAGGGAACAAACTGAGAAAACTCTCTCGAAACAAACCCCAAAAAGCACTTACAGTAAACTAAAGCTCAGAGCTCCGGAGATCACGATGCTGATGCACAAAGCGGCAAACGAGATCTGAGAAGGCAGGTGGTGTGTTATGGGTAAGGGGAGGAGCTTGGAGCTCAGAGCAGATGCTTGTAAAGTTGCCGGCTCGGATCAGATATGGATCCAAATATGCACAGGTTGAAGATGAAATGAAGTTAACTACTTCAGATTGATAATTTAAATTTTCCCTTGGATAGAGACTGTTTTTGGTCCCTCTGCTATAGATGTTATGAAGTGTGATGAGAGGGGTAAGCAGACAGATTTTTGCCCTCCTTTTCCAAAATTTCTAAGTGATTTTATAAGCCCCCATCCAGTTTTTGGCAAGATACAAAATAGTCTCAACAAAATAAATGCTGAGAAACATACATTTAAGAAGCAATTGCAAGGGGATTCCCAAAAGAATTCAATAACTCCCCAAAACAAGGGTAACGGAACAAGTCAGAATGACTACTTATGGGATTATGTTCCCCCTCCCACCCTGGCAGTCCCTTTTCCCTTCCAGAAAGTCTGAATCACCAGTTCTCTTTTGCAATTAATAGTTTCCAACAAATGGGTTCTTAAGATCATTTATCAAGGTTAGGGATGGCAGCTGGAGAAAATTCCTCCTTTCCAAAGGATAATTCCTCATCCACCAACACACTCTATTCCCCCTCTCCTTCAACACATGCTGTTTCAGGGAATAATGGTGCCAGTTCCTCCTTACCAGTGAGAAAGGCTTCTATTCAAGGATGCTTTTGGTGCAAAACAAAACAAATGCTTGGAAAGCAGCCCTGGATCTTTCTTTCCTAAACCAATTTGTGATAGTGCCCAAGTTCAAAATGATTTAATTTTCTTTTTCAATTAAGTTTCCTGGTAACTCTAGATTTAAATGATAATCATCACTTCCTTATTGATCCAGATTTTTGGTGTTTCTTCCAGCTGTGTGCATCTGGATCACATTATTTCTCTGCCTTACCCAATGGATTATCTATTGCAAGAAGTGTGTTCACAAAGTGTCTAGTTCCAGTTATAGCTTACTGCAGACTACAGTGAATACATTTTTTTTTCCAAATTTAGATGACTTGTTTATTTTTGCAGACTTTCAAAGTGTCTAGAATCTGTTACTTGGGTGAGACATCTCCACAAGCTGGGATTCCAAAAGAACATTTAAGTCTTTTTGACCCCAATCACACAGGACTGTACTCCTCTGGTGTTTACCAGACACCTCAGTTCAAAGAGCTTTTCTTCCACAGGAAGAAAAATTAGATTACTACCCTGATCGACTTACAATGTTTTTCCAGTCAGACTTCAGTACCTCAGGATTTTGGGTCTCATGGCATCAACTCTCAATACCCCTGGCAAGACTCCACATGAGAAATACACAATGGTATCTGAAGTGTCTTTGGTGACAGCACCAAGTATTTCAAATCTCAGGTCTTGGATTTCACAGAACTGAAATCTCCTGGTGGAGACGTACATCCCTAATTAGAGGTCTCACATTCTACATTCCTGTTCCAAAGTCATTCACCACAGATGCTTCGGACTTTGCTTTGGGAGCAGATTCAGGAGGAATAAAAGTGCAAGGTGTTTGGGAAATCAAGGACAGATGCAAGCACATACTGTAAATATAACAGATGCTTGCTCTAATCGAGGCACCCAATTCTCTGAATCTCCTTTGGTCCCCTGGACATCTAAGTTGTAAGACAATACCACAGTCATGTGGTACATCACAGCAAGGGGAACCAGGTCATACGTTTTGTAGACTAGCTAGGTTATCTCGGGATATAGCTTTTCAACAGTCCTACCTTCTGTCACAGCAAAACTGCATGGCAGAGAAGCTGAGCAAGACAAAGGCAAACCCTCATATGGAAACTAGATTGGGGGATTTTTCAGGATTTGATCTGTGGCAAGTTCAAGTAGACCTCTTGGCCTCCTTTAAGAACAATCCGTTGACAAAATTTTGATCCAGAAGGAGACCTGGAAGACTGATGCCATTTTCTTTCCTTGGACAGGCATGTTCCTATACTCTTTTCCACCCTTTCCACAAATATCTGGGGTACTTCTGAAGATTTAGAAGGAATCCCCAATTATTGTGGTGCCTCACCTCTGGCACAGACAACAGTGTTTCACCTTTTGGAAATGGCCAGAGGCAATCACCACAAGATTCTTCACAGAATGTCTATTCATACAAGAACAGATGTGTTTGACTAACCCTGACCTCAATCAACCACGACTGACTGCCTGGATGATAGGGTCTTAATTCCCTTTAGGCACATGTTTACTGACTGTCAGGTACTAATGGAGACCAGAAAGCCTGCTACTAGCAAATCATATATTTGCAAATGGAAAAGGTGTCTTATGTGGTACCACCAATATAACCAGTACCCATATTCAGGGCTGGTGCTTCTCAGTTTTTAAAAATACGAGTTACTACCGGCCTTTCTTACTCCTACATCAAGGCTCATTAACCAGCTATTTCAGTATGTCTGCCCATGGCTCTCCTTCCAATGCATTCTCATGTCAAAATGTTTTTGAAAGGTGTTTTGCCTAACAGACCTCCAAGATTACCTGCTCCTCCTTTGGATTCGTAATTGCCTTCTATAAGCTAACACTGGCTCTGTTTGGATCAGCTCATTCAACTGACTTGAGGTTCTTTACATGAACTGTTTAACTGATTTGCTATGACCCACCTCTGAAAAAGCATCACCAGAGATGAAAGCTCTTCTAGTGAGTTTTCCAGAGAGACCAAGTGTCTTTGAGAACTACTCCTTTTATGCCTAAAGTGGTGTCCATCTCCTCGCTTTCTTTCCTGAATCTAAAAATAACGGAGAAAGGATACTCCAATTCCTTGGATGCCCACAGATACCTCTGGAATTTTGACAGAACAAAATCTTTCGGATCTTTGGATCAGTTAATTTCTTGTACAGGTAAGAAGGGACAACTGGTGTCAAAACAGACCATTTCCAAATGGTCATCACAAAACTAATCCTGGCTGAGTCAAGCCTCACTCTACCAGGGTCTTGGCTTCATCTGTGGCTTTTTTGGAAAGGGTTGGATTCTAGAATTAAATTAGAAGCAGTAACTGTTCTCTGCACATACTTTCAAAAGCACTATAAACTCGATTCCTTCTCTAGGTCTAAGATTAGGCTTTACTAGGACCATTCCCCAGGGGCTCTTGGACTCCTCCGCCTTCTACCTCACAAATGGTACAAGCTAGGGTAATCTACCCATGTAACGAAGTCTACTGCAGCAGTGATCGATACAATGAATACAGTACAGCTGTGTAAATTAACTTAACATAATAGATGTTTGAATGATCACTGCTGCAGTAGCCTCTCCCCCTCCATACTCCTTTGTTTTTTGATTATGACAGGGTATGTATGTGGATAGTTTTTTTT
This sequence comes from Protopterus annectens, assembly GCF_019279795.1. NCBI lineage: Eukaryota > Metazoa > Chordata > Ceratodontiformes > Protopteridae > Protopterus > Protopterus annectens. The sequence continues at coordinate 1,366,967,649 of NC_056729.1, forward strand.
TTTTTTACATCCTTTGTTCTCTCAAGGCTCATCCCCTCTCTCTCTGTTGGCATGAAAGCTCTGAAGGGCTTGAAGCTCAAGCTTGTGTTTTTAAGCAAATCAGCTCAAGCTGCCCAGTGGTTTTGTGCGTGTGTGCGCGCGCATGTCAAAGGTGACCTGAAGCATTGGAAGCTGTCTGGCTGTTATATCCTTGGCAGGATATAACCCATGTAGCTAAGGCTACTGAAGTAGTAATCAATATGATGAACACAAGATAGTATTCTTCTCAAAACCCGGAAGTTAAAAAAAAAAAAAAAAAAAAAAAAGAGTAAAAATGTTCTGGAAGGTTCTGTTTAAAGTAATTTTAAAATGGGGAACACTATCAGCATCGTGTAAGAAATCTCTGCTGGCTCTACTACTCAGAGGGCAAAGACCCCTTAAATCTAACTTTAGAGAGACCAGTTTTCATTTTGAACTATGACAACAACCATGATTACAAAAGTATTTATGTCTTTGCTAGCTAAGAGAATGGCTACAGAGTTAGCAAAACCAAGATATGGATCAATGTGGTTTTGTGGAGGATATACAAACATTTGACATCTAACGCACTATGATCTAAAGGGAAGCAAACTGAAAGAAGGTTCCAATACATTTTTTAATGCACAGAAGGCATTCAATAGACTGCAGGAGTTTTAAGTGTAGGGCAATGTCAGCTTTTAGGTTTTCTGATAGACTAATGAGATTAAGCTGTATGAAGGGTCAGAGACTATGAATAAAAGTGGGAGGATTCCTTTCCAAAAAGCTAGGTTTGAAAAGAGGAACCAGTAGTCTCTTTCTCCTTTATCTGATTTACACTTACAGCCACTGGCAAAGAAAAGAGACTCTCAAATTCAAGGGTACAATTAGTACAGTACAAGAGAGAAAACTGCCTCATTTCAGCAATATTATTTTGTAAATGATAAATTTATAAAAGGATATTTTAGGGTCACCTGCTTTCAGCTGCTCCCATTAGGGGCTGCCACAGTGGATCACTGGTCCACAGAACGAGTGGCAGTAGAATTCTGCAGTGTAGAGTTGCCAGCCCATCGCCCAACCTTCCTCAGAAGGCACACACTCACATCTAGGACCAATTCAGAATGTTGAATGCACCTGCAGCATGTCTTCGGAATCTGGGAGGAAACCAGAACATCCAGAGGAAACTCACGCAAACACAAGGACATGCAGACTCCACACCGACAGCATCCCAGCCGAGAATCAAACCAGACAAGTTCTGGGAGGCAACAAACCCTAACCCACCATACTAGTGTGCCACCCTGCCTCATTTCTGGTCTTCCTCCTAAAATTTGTGGTTTTCTGACAAATCATTCAAGGACTGAAGACAATAAATAATGGGCATTTGAGTTTTAGACTTCACAGCCTTCAGAACATGCATGGTAACACCCTTTATTCTAACATTCTAAGTTTATAAGATTAATATTAAATTTGTCCCTGTTTTTGAGCCACTGACCCCCAATTCTTTTTGACTCTGTCCAGATTTCTTGTGTTAAAGAGGGTGAGGGGTAAAGGGCTGAGCAAAAAACCTGGTGGCACTTGCACATTCTTTATGATAAATTAATTCCTGCAGCAAAAGTAAAGCAATAAATATGTCAGTCTCTGAAGTTTTGTGAACATCTGCATTTCGAAGGTAAATTGAAACATGTGCTAAATGTTTGCTCGCTCTTTAATGTAATAAATCTTCAGCGTGCAGAAGTGCATGTTGACCCTCTTGTGGCAATAACGTAATGCTGTAGAACAAGAAATGTACAAGACAGTCACAGATGCTTACATTTTGTTGTAGTTATCGAGTACAGCCTATTCCAAAAGGGAAATGTTTAATCATACTTTCGAAATGTGGCTTACAAAACAGTAATCACAGGTAAAACCTTTAGGAATTATCTGCTTTCTTTTAAAGATGCAAAGGAGTGAATTAATTCCAACAGGGAGAAGTCTCAGTTCACCGGAAAGGTATCGCACTCATATCTTACTTGTTGCAGACATGAACTTTTCACATGTATGAATGATTACAAAACACCACTGTTCACTTTTATGTCAAAGGATTGCAACTTTTTTAATTGAAATAACAGTAAAATTATTCAAGGCTGAAGCAGAAAGTCCCTTCAAGGTAGTGGAACATTGAGACTTTATTACATATAATAAAGATAAAACAAAGGCAATAAAATATATTCCCACAAATAAACTGGTCCAGCAATTTTCATATGTATGGCGGAATAAGATGAAGTAATTAGGTGTTTGGATTAAAATGGATTTTATATCAGTTAAGGATATGAGGTAAAAGACTAAAAATGTGAGAACTTGGAAGCTCGATAACTGATGTGTATAGTAAGGTACAAATGCCTTCAGTCCCTTTAGTATTCTATGGAGGTCACATGCATTTATCAGCCAGAAAAGCTGCAGACCATAACAAATAATGAATTCAATTTATCTGGTAGGAAGAGGCAAGAGTGGTTTATGATT
>NC_056729.1:1366970641-1366980641 GCF_019279795.1 Protopterus annectens
AAAAATTCCCCACCCTTGTGATTGGTCAGTAGTCTGACTTGGAGTCCACTACTTTAAACAAGTAATCTTTTTGTTTTGTTTTGACTTAAGACGAGTTTATGTTCGGTACTTCTACCACCATTGCCTGATCTGATTAATATACAGTGATTAACTAGAAATATATGGACTGAAAATCTTCAACACAAAGTTTTTTACACTGTTTTGGAGTCCACTACTTTCACACTGTGGGTTCTCTCCAATTTGCAACCCACATAGTTAGATACAGGGGTTGATGCCTACTTTGGTGAGTTTATCAATAATTCCTGAGTGGGGAATGGTATCAAAGGCCTTGGGCCAGATCGAGGTAGGCTGTATTAACTGCCTTGCCTTCATCCAGAGCTCTGGTGACTGACTGAAATAAGTCAACCAGGTTGAGCATGCATGATCTACCTTTCACAAAACCAAACTGCGTGGAATCTAGAGTTTGGAGATTACCTATATCTTTGTTAATTAGGTCCATGATGATGTGCTCCATAGCCTTGCATATCAGACTTATCAGGCTAATGGGGCGATAATTCCCAGTGTCTGTAGTGGCGTCCCCTTTATGGAGAAGGATGACTTTAGCAGTGCGCCAATCAGTAGGAACAAAGCCCGAGGTGAGGTTGTGACAACTGGGCAGAGAGATGTGGTGCCAGTTCACTTTGTAGTTCATATAGAACACATCCAGGGATATTGTCAGGTCCCACAGAAGCTATATTCTTGGCCTTGGACAATGCAGCTTTAACCTGTGCTGCAGTAATGCTGGGTGCCTGGCATTCCTTCGGTATTTTGATTGGTCCTTTTGGGGGGGGGGGGGGCAGGGGTAAAGTTGGCACTGAATTTGTCGGCCAGTATGTTGACAATACCTGTTGGCTCAGTATAATAGGTACCATTGTGCAGTAATTCAGAGCACACCTGGGTATTGCCGTGGAGATTCTTGATATAACTATAGAAGGCTTTGTGGTTGTTTTTAGTGTCTGCCACAATTTTGCCTTCATAGCTGGCTTTAGAGATTTTGATGAGGGATCTCAACTTTTTGTTGAGGCTAATAAGGGAGTTTTTCCAATCATGGGACTTCACCTTTTTCTGCAACAGTTTCTTCCTTCAATTGTAGGGTTTATTAATGGCAGGGCACCACCAGATAGGCTTCCTTTTTTTGGAGAGTGTCTTGATTCTGTTGGGTATGGCTAGTTCTATGCATATGTACATGTTCGTACTGTGCATTGATGTATGATTCGGCAGTCATGCATCTATTTTCCTTTGAGATGGGTGTCGAAGTTAGCCACCTCTGTTTTTGAACTCAACGTCAGCTTTGGAGAAATTTTTCATGGTGGTTACCTTTGCGGAGGGTGTGGGTGAGATGTGGATTTCCATGGCAATTAGTTTGTGGTCAGACCTAACCAGGGAGGAATTGAGTATTGGTGTAGAGCAATGGTTGCCCATGTTAGTAATACCCCCATGAGAAGAAGCAACATCCTTGACCTGGTTAAGAATGAGCTGGTCCAGGGCATTGGAACTGATGAATTCCAGAAGCCAGTGTGTATTGGTGCATGAGTTTTCCCAGTTGATGGAGGGGTAGTTGAAATCACCTAGTATGAGTGTTGGGTTGGACCCTAATAGTTTCCAGGGTGCTTAGGAATGTGGAGCAAGAGTCTTGGAACATGGTTGGGGACCTATAGCAGGCAACGACCCGAAGAAATGGAAGGAATGGGGGGGGCTCACAAAATAAGGAAAGTAGGATTTTGAACAGACAGTTAAGGACAACAGTAACAACCATGCAGACTATTATATGTATAAAAGTAGTAGAAATATTTTGAAAACTAAGCCAACACAAGGAGAGGAGATTTTTTCCCAATAAGAAAGACTAAGGAGCACAAAAACACACACAGAAGAGCTTAAAGTTTACTGGAAAAAGTTACTGAAGGAACTAAGATACTGGGAGAAAACTACTGACAAAGGCGGGATGAGGCCAGACAGAATACTACAACCACCACCCATTTGTTAATCAGACAAGCCCAGTGGATAGTCCTTTTTCAGGGGCAATCCAGGAGTAATGTCTGGTGAACTGACTTGCTCAAGGACACACACTGGACAAAATAAGGGCCGATGGAATCAAACCCTATACTACAAGAGCTACATCTCATAGCCTTAACCCTCTATACCAACAGTCAGATTAAGTTGTTTGGATTTAGGGTCGGAGACTGCCTTCACTACCAGAAATTGACTGTAGTACAGGTTATAGAAAAAGGGATGGGGAGAGAAAACAGATTTAGTTGCATTTACAGTGGAGTCTAGAACAGAAGCTGTGATAAAAAATAGATAATTACTACAGCACAACTATAATAATCAATGTAACAGATTTTTTTGAATGGTGTACAGAAGCTAAAAGAATGGAGGGTGTATGACATCTTTATCAAAGAGAGTAAACTAAACAGAAATAAATGGAATTTTGTGCAAACAATACATACGGAATGATGCTCAGCAGGAGTAACATTTTATGGAATGGAGAATTCTGGCAATCTATGCAATATTAAACTGAATAAAAACAATTCATATTTGCATAATTTGCAGAAAGGGAAAAATAATTTTAGTTCTCTTATAATTGTGTGTGTAATGTCACTATGCAATAAGTGATGCTAAAAAGAGAGATTTGCTGATGTACAAGATATTTTTTAAAACTGCCTGCCAAACATTCCCAAGCAACCTATCCATTCCTCACAGTGATAAGAGCCAATTACAGGATCATCATTCAGGCAAACATTAAGGTACCCCATCCCCACCAAGGAGCTCCTAGTTACCCCTTGGCAGCTTCAGAGTAATGTTACAACTGCCTGCTGTTGGGAGAGGCGTACACAAACGTTTCTCTGCATGACTGCCCTAGGAGGCTATGCCACAGCAACACATTCATCTAGCCTACACACTGAATAGCAGTGAGTCAAGTCACCTCCCTCACCCCAGAATGGGTGAGGTGTTCACATACTGCTCACTCCCATGTTCCATAGCGCCCCCCCAAACCTCCTTTACAGCTAGCCCCCCCCAAACCTCCTTTACAGCTAACCAGCGTTCATCTGGGTCACAACTGGGGCTTTACTCTGTACCAAGGGGGTGGGGGATGTGTAAGATACTCTGACAAAAAAGATGGAGACAAAAAAATCTCTACATACTCCATACACCAGCTCAACATGACAATCAATTGATATATCATTTAATTTTACTTTACCTAAATTCTGTACTTACAAGACCATGGTCCACACGAAAGAATGCCATTTGGCAGGGTTTATTCAGGAGGTTTGCAAAAGAAATAAAAGCATCAGCAGCTTCTAGGTTTAGAATCAATACTGCTGCAATGAAAGACATGCCTTGAACCTACAAGAACAGACAATGTTAATTAACTTGAGAATGGTGCAATAGAGCAGACATTTCTTCAGAAAAAAAATTGTTTTAATGCAGCCAAATTTTCAGAGATCACGTCTCAGATTCTGAACTATATGATAACAAAAGAACTTCACTTACATATCCTACGTCAGGTCTGTAGCATGTGTATGCTCCCAAAATGCTATGCAACATATCATGATAGGGTCCGCCCTTAAAAAGACAAAAGGCAGTATAAGCCACATTAATTTACCACAGATGTGTACGAAAAGATATGTGCTTAGCTGACAGGAATTCAACATGCATCCTTTAGACTTGGGCACAAGTTAGAGTCTCAACACCCAGAGAAAGAAATAACATTCAGCAAGTTGCCATCAAATTACCAAATAGATGTCCAAAACGGAGAACCAATTTTTACTACAGTTTGTCTGAATCAGCTGCAAAAGCACAATACACTCCAAGGGGTTACAAACCACATTTTTATTTAGAAAACTCTAAAGGAAAACCTTGATTCTAACAGATGAAACATGGTCTCTGCAGTCCTAACATAATAAATACCTGCAAAATTAGACTGTGAACTTTACCAGTACTTCAACAATACTTCAAATAGACGCAAAGCATCTCACAGAAAAGCAGTACAAACAGGTAGAATTGGCTAATGACTCCCCATTACCCCTAGTTCTCCCCTAAAAAATACCCTCCACCACTAATTATCACCAAACAGATTCCTACTCCACTCTCTAAAGCTACAAGCATGGCTTCAACAGGGCCCAATACAAAAGGGTGCATCTTAAAACAGCTTAAATCAGGACCATTAGTATCTCTATTTAACCACAGCCACCAGACTGGCTTTGTCCCGACAGAGTGGAGGACAGCAACAATTATTCCTCTGCATAAAGGCGGACTCATCTCGGACACAGGAAATTACAAACACATACATCTGACTAGTCTTAAATGCAAGGCCCTGGAAAGAATAATCAGACCTGATAAATGACAGAAAACATCAAAACACTGGACCAGACCCACTTTGGCTTTGTCATGGGCAGGTCATGCCTACTGAACCTGGTGGATTTCTTTGAGAAAGTCCAAGGTCATGGATGAGGGTACAACAGTACATTCCACCCACCTCGAACTGGCCAAGGCATACGAGACAATTCCCAACAAAGGCATTATAAATAAACTCTCAAAACTGAGCAAAAATCGTGGTATCACCAGATTGACAGCCAGTTGGCTCACGGACAGGATGCCAACAGCAATGTATCGGTGCCCCAGGGGAATCAATGGAAAGGGTGGAAAAAACAAAGAAAAGGCAAGAAAAATTGAAAAATGTGAATATTGGTAGATTTTCAAACATAGTGTATGCTGAACTGCCTGCTCGGTCAAATGCTTTTATGACTAGTAATGAGTTAACGAACCCACTGATGCAAAACAGCTAATGAAAGTTTAAAAATTATAAAACTTGTCCAAGTCATATTTGTCTGATTATGTTATCAGTTTGTTGAGTAGGGGCACTATGTTTGTACCTATAAAAGTTCCAATAGCCAAAATTGTAATGGATGTAAAAGCTTCTTATAGGAAGTTGCATTTAGCAGTATACTTTACAAAAATAAGAAAAGGGATGAAAATAGTGATGTGGTTTCTGATAACTTCATCTAACATTTCTTCTTCTATGCCGATTACTAAATGTATCTATATTTGATTATGATGTTTTTTATGAACAAGAGAGCATGATGCATGAGGTGTTCGACACTGGTTATTCCAGAATTCAAATCAAGTTCCCCCATTGTCATTAATAACAAGTTTATTCCTCCTAAATGGTAGTCAGCTGTGAATCTTTTTGAACAAGTGTTAAGAATGTGGAATTTGCATATGCTCAGTTTGTTAGAAGTAAAAAGCACTTTAATCTAACCAAGGTAGAATGGATGGAACCGCAAAAACGTAGAACTTGTTTTAAGGACTTAGAGAGGCAGATAAGGGTGGTAACTGGGTAGTAATGTCAAGGGTACAATATGACAAAATGGTTTGTGATTTATTACAAGAGGAAAATTATGTCATGTTGCCTTGTAATCCTGTAGCTGAATATAACAGTGAACTAGCCGATATTTTGGAGAGGGGTGAAAGACTTTTTTTTTTTATCTAGAGAGGAAGTTAAAAAATGAGAATTTGTGATCCCTATGGCCCAAATCATTTACGCCATCCCGAAAACACATAAGAACTCAGACAATCCCCCTGGGAGACCTATAGTCTCTGGCATCCATTCTTTTGTATATAATGTTGGGATTTTTTTTAGATTCAATATTAAAAACAAATTTTTGGTTAGAGTACCAGCCCATATTAAGAATACTCAGGACTTGTGTGATATAGTTCATGATATGGATTGGCAGAGTGAGGGTAACTTTTATTAGGTGATAGTGGATGTCAATTCTCTGTGTTCGTCCATCCAAAATAAGTTTGGTTTAGAGGCTGTTCATAATGTAATGGGTGCAAGTCCCAAAACAGCATTTATTAGGTTATTGGAATTTTGTTTAACCCACAATTACTTTAATTCCAACAATCAAGTTTATTTACAGAAAAAAAGTAAAACTATGGGTGTGCATCTTATGCACCCACATATGCAGTTATTTATATGGGTTATTTTGAGAAGTTATTTTTCTACAGTAGATTTTAGAAAGAAAATGCATTGCTGTATAGAAGCTACATAGATTTTTTTTTCATCTGTAGGGGGCAACGTTCAGAATTTGAGAAATTTATTTAGGAATTAAATATTTCCCATGTATTAAATTTACAATGACCATGGGCGATTTAACAATTCAATTTTTTGACATAGAAGTTTATGTAGAGAATTGTCACACCATACATTTTAGACCATTTAGAAAGCCAACTGCAGTAAATTTTTTGTTTGCTAAAAGCATGCATCCCTCCAATTTGTTAGATTCTCTTCCATTGCGAGAATTCAAGTAGATAGTTAGAAATACTTCTGAAGACAAGTTTAAAAAAAGAGTTCCTATTGGAAAGTAAGAATAGATCGTTACAAAGGGGGTATAAAGAAACTAAGCTAGATCGGGCGGTTAAACAGGTTCTTACGGGAGAAGCAGAGAGGGATATGGACAAGAAATACTTTAATAAGAATGTAAAACCTAATCATGTAGGCAAAGTTTTTTTTCTTTCGAAATACTCAACTTTTTCTTATATCATGAGGGGTCTTGTACAGGATTTATGGCACAGTGTGTTTGGATGAAACGGTGGGAAATTGTTTCCTGGGTTGTTTAGGTTTTCATATAGTAGATATTTGAATATGAAGGAATTATTAAATAAACCCCACTACAGTGTTGAAGAAGGTAGGGTAGGAACTTATGCCTGTGGTAAATGTAAAGTTTGTAAGAACATTAGGAATACTTCTGGTACTTTTGTCAATGCGAAGAAGTTGGAAAATAAGAGCAGATTTACTTGCAGTTCTAATGCATACAATAGGCTGTGGATGCAAAAATATAAAATGGTGCACAGGACAAACAGAGCTGTACAATTTAGGATATTAGAGCACTTGGGAGGACATTCGGAATAGGAACCGTAGGAGCCCAGTGGGAGAACACTTTTGTAGGGTTCATGGTGGGGATGACAGCTCATTCTTTAGTGCTCTTGCCAGTCCCTATTGCATGAGAAGTGGAGAATTAAAACAAAAAAGTTAAATATATTGGAAAGTAAATAATTTTGAATTTTGGCACCTTATGTCCTAAGGGAATTAATTTAGAGGTTAATATTAATAGTTAACCAAATGTGATAATTATAAAAATATTTAAACATTTAAACTATGTGCATTTCAGTGTTTTATGTGAAGAACTTAAGAGTAATAAGTCACTGTACACTTTAAACATTTAAATACATCATGAAGTAATTAACAAGGGTTCACCTTGCATAAAAAGTGTGTGCATTTTGTGTATCCTTGAAGGCGAAAGGCCGAGGTACCTGATGGTGATTTGGTGCTATTAAATACTTCAAACGCTTGGTTTTTTTTTTTCTTTTCCTTATTTTTGGAGTTTTTGAGTAAGCCCAGAAAGGTAGCCAGATTATTTGTGAATGGGAATTAGGCTGTTTACAGAGATTCGGCACTTTGTATTCAGCAGATTAACTGTCTGGATGTATACATAAAAAATAACTGTAGCTCCTTGATGTATAATCAGTTCAAACAAACATATAATTCAGCTTATGCCCAGCATTAACTGTATTATACTTAGCCTGACATTCCAAAAGTTGTACCTCTCTTTCCTGAAGATTAATGCAGGTTCATACTACACTACAATGAAGCAAGACCACATATGGCCCCTTTTATACCCTGCTTTGGTGCAAGATAACTTTTTAGGCAAGATTCCTTACAAGAAAGGACGGATGCAGTACACAAACGAGGTCTATGTTCAGTCATCAAATGAGAAATCCATCGAACCTCTGTTCACTGAACTTAAAACATTCTCTTCAGCGAACGTTCAATCATTGCATATTTTACCCAGGGAAAAGAGACAGTGGATCAACATGCACAGTGAAACACACCGCAGTATATAAAACTCACCCAGGTTTGGGGCTACACCCCCCACACCCCCACTAATACATACCAACTCAGAGATTGCACTACAGTGGTGAAAAGAGTTAATTTCTTAATGATGGCCAACCAACTCCATTTCCTGGGTAAAATATTACATGACTGAACATCTGAAGTGAACATTTGATGTTTTAAGTTTGAACGGAGGTTCGATAGATTTCTCATTTGATGAATGAACAGACCCGTACACAAACAGCTCTACTTATTTGCGTGCAAATAAAAATGCCTAACATTTGTAACATGAAAGAAAAACAGTTTGGGTGAATGTTATAACCTGTGCCCAATGAGCAACTGTGGTGGAGGTAAAACCCAGTTAAAAGCAAACAAAACAGTTGTGATGATAAAACTAAAGGAAAAATATAATCTACAAAAAAATGACAATCTTAGTGAAGCATAACTTAACAGAAAGAATAATGCATGGCATTATGTGCATACAATGCTACATCACTGTGTGCCAATATTTACTTGCACATACGCATGAGTGGAATGCAATTGGACAAACATACATTTGGTCAACAAGTTTGTGTGGGTGTAAAAAAAAGACGACTGCACAAATAAGTGATTTTTTTTGTGAATGCAGTTAGATAAATTCAAGATTTATAGCGGGTAGACAAGTGAGCAGGAAAATTAATGTTAGACTGAAAAGGCGGTGGTTGTGAAAATGTGCAAACCTGCATTACAAGGGTTAGGATGCATGAGAGTATGTTCACGCTTATGGTTAGTAAGTGGATAGGTTTATGCTGTGGGTGGTCTTACTTCCATTTGTCATGTGTAATGGTAATATTAGGAAAAATGTTTGTAGTAATGTAATGTACACAGCTGGAGTTAGTGCAGGAATAGGATTACTATATATGTAAGGTGGTGCAGCAGGGACAAAGCCACCCTTGCCCACTTTACTCATGTGCCAACCTAACCCTAAAACCAAGTGAAGGTTTCTACATTATAGGCCAAGAGTGTTTGCAGTTTAGGGTTAAAACACGGGCAAGTTAAGAGGACAGACGGGAGTGTTTGCGGGTTAGGGTGCGGGTAGTGGTAAGAGTTAGGGAAAAGTAAGGGGCTAGATTTCGTGTTGTGCACGTATCTTTTTATGTTCTGTTTGTCCAACCTGTTTTTCTACAGTTGTGTATAGGGTTAGGGTCAAGGTTAGCAAACAGCAGTAGTAAGGTGGAGCAGGAGGGAGAATTACATCCAAGGTTATTTAAGTTAAATGACCGGGGAAGTCCACTAGGCCATGAAGAGCCCGTTTTCAGTGGAGGCTTGGGGAGAAAGGCTCCACAATAATTGCAAGTTACAATTCACATTACAAAAGGACAGTTCATACAGTTAAACATTTACAGATAAGCTCCATGATATTTGCAATTGGCTTGTCACAATGTTACAAAAATAGACAAAACAAAAATTTCAACATTTACATAAACAGAATATTTTTGTTATAAACTCGGTTGTAGGTTTAACATTTCAAAATATATAGCTACTAGCCATTGGTAGGTTTGGTAAATATTGTGCATGGAGAGGGTAACAGTATATTTGAGATTGGACAGTATAGTACAATAGAGAGAAAAATATTTTTTAGTAGGTGAGGGATTACTTGGGTGGGATGACGTAATAGGTAGTTGGATGAGTCAGTGCAAGGTGGAATGAGGGGGAGTTAAGTTCAAGCGCGGCAAGGACAATCCTATTTGGAAGAAAGATGCAAGAGTAGCGGAGATTTAAAATTTGTATGGTTGGGTAAGGTTGCATAGGTGCTTGAAGAGAGATTTCCATTGTTTAGCTAAGGAGTGGGACAGCAGTAGATGGCCAGGAGGTTGTGCAGGTTTGTGGACCTGAAGGAGATTTTGGTTTCTGGATCTGAGTGAGCGGTTGGGAATGTAAAGTTTTAAGAAAGTAGCAAGAGCTGGGCAGTTGGCTGGTTTAAAGATTCGCTTGTGGGCAATGGTGAGTTGTAGGTAACTGAGGTAGTTGGGTATGCTCAAGCCAGTTGAAGGTGAGGAGGGAGTGGCAGTAGTGGGATGAGTTTTT
>NC_056729.1:1366986324-1367083824 GCF_019279795.1 Protopterus annectens
CAAGTCTTCAGTCAAGACTCTGAAACATCTGAAGCCTGCTCAAAACTCCCTAGCTCAGGCTCCACCCTAGGTCTCTTATCAGGAGGGGCATAGAACCCTAATCAAAGTAATCAAATCTTCTGCCATTTTAAGCATATGCTTCTTAGGCACAGTTCCAGAAGAACTAGGGGTGACACCAATTGAAACTGAACCTGGCCTGCCCTGGGAGAAGCCTTTGAAACAGAAGGAGAGGGCCTAGCCACCCTAGGAAGGGAGGGAGTATAGTAACCTGAGAAGCCCCCTCAGCCTGACCTGCCTCCTGAGAGGCCACATCTTGCAATAATAAAGTCTCACCCTGGGAACACAAAGAAACCTCCGGTGGAGCCACCGCTCCACCGACACCTCTAAAGAACCGGCGTCCGTACAGACGGTTCTTCTAGCCTAGGCTTAACTGCTTTGTCCTTGCGCTTCTTCAAGAAGCGGGCGGAGCATCCGACGGCATTTTATAATTGCACCGCTTCCCAAAGACTAACCTGGCACAATCCAACCTTCTCTTTATAGTGCGTTTATTGAATCTAGCACAAGAGCGACAGCCAACAACGTCGTGCTCAGGCCCTAAGCAAGGAATACACAAAGTATGATAATCTCTATGCGGTATCTGTTTCCCACAAGAAATGCAATTATTGACTTTTGACATCCGGTAAATCACTGAGGCAAGAAAAAACTAAAATATTCCCCAACGGGGTACTTAGCCAACTTTGAACTCGGTCTGAAACTTCGAAAACAAAAAATCTCAGAACGCCAACCGGCACTTGCAATACTGCTTCTGCATCGGACCATGCGGCAAAAAAGACTGAGGATATGACGTCGGTCATGCGCATTTGTACCCTGACGTCCTGATGTCAGTCAAATGCGCCTTGACCGACGTCAGCCTTATACTTTGATATTCGGGCCGACCGAGGACAGCGGACTACCCAAGTGTAAGGACTGCAGCAATGTGAGATGAAGAACATCAATTTCTAATAAAACTACTATATTGAGAAACAAGGATTAGCCTCTAACTAAAAACGGCTACCTTGAGAAACAAAAGGAGAAGGGGGGGGGGGCTAACAAAAAACGAGTCTCCGAGGGAAAGGAGACTAAATTACTAATAGCTAACTAGACCAGTAAAACTGCTACAACTACTATAACAATAATACATTTTTTTTATAAAAGCTAACAATAAAATAGAAAAATATGACCCGAGCCAGTAAAAGCAACCTCACAGCAGAAGTGGCAAACGAGATCTGGGTATCTAGTGCCAGGCATCATGGGATATAGGGGGGCCTCTAACCAGTAAGTAGCTCTCGAGCTTTTGAAGATGGCAGAGTCGAACGGAGGATCTGCTCCGAACCCAACCAGCAAGAATGAAGGCGAGATAGACAACTTAACGTACAATATTCAGTACCCATTTGTCTTGGGTAAACACGTGCCAATTTTGTAAGAAAAGTGCTAGCTTTCCCCCTAAAGGTGCTGCCAAAAGGTAAGTGCTTGGCATTGGCAGTGGGAAGTCATTGGGACTGTTTCCTATAAGGTTGTGATTTGTCTTCTCCACTTTTGGAGGCAGGAGCACCCCATTGTTTAGGCCTGTATGAGCCTTGGGCCTGAGATCTGCCTCTAGGGCATCTGTATCTGCCTCTTTGTGGCCTGACACTGGAAAGGACCAATTCTTAGAATGCCAGTTCCTGCTAAATCTGGGTGGCTGAACCTGTAAGAAATCCTTGACTACCTACATTTGATTCAGCTTTATCCTCCATTTTCTTTAACACCTCTTCTGCCTTAACACCAAACAAAGTATCATGCTGTAATGGAGCATCCTATAATTTTGCTTTAACATGATCAGACAGACTGTTCCTTTAACCAAGCATGCCTTTGAATGACAGAGCCTGTAACTGCGGACCTGCAAGAAGCCTCTAGTGAATCAAAACCACATTGCAAAGTACGTTTCCCCACTTGTTCAGCTGCATGCAATAAAATCGTGCATTTCCTTGTTTTCAGGATATTCAGAGTTTATCAGCATTTTCTGTTTTAGCAGAGACATTAGGTATTACTGATATTTAAGCATGTGAAACTGGAAGTTTAAAGCCCTTACAGCTGAAGTAGCAGAGGTGTAAACTTTTCCCCCCCATCTGTCCAGAGCTCTAGAATACCTATCAGAGGGAACAGGTTTTTTTGCAGTAGAAGCCTTGACCCCTTAGGGACCCTGAGATATAGTTTCTGGGTCAGTAGCAGGATTTTAAAGAAATTTATGAGAGTCTGGAACCCTGTAATAGCTATCTGGCTTAACTGGTGCAGGGGGTAAAGAATCAGGACACAGACTGGACTCAGTAAATACATCTACAATGTCTAGCACAGGAGGGATAGCAAGAGGTCTGTTGAGGCAATAAAAAAATCTGAGCCTTTACTTGGATTCTGAATAATCTTGGCTCTTCCAGTGGAAATGCTCCCTCATGGTGTGCAGGGTTTCCCCAAATGAATAGTCCTCAGGAGGAGAGGCTGAAGGGATAGATTCTTCAGCATCAGAGTCCTCATAGGGAGGAAGAGAAAGTACAGTTTTGTACCTACCATAAATGTAGATGTTTGAGTGCTCATACAGCTGCAGTTATCACATATGGGTTCTCTGCCGTCAGGCGGGTCCTCGGTCGGCCGAATTCCAAAGTCTTGGTCCGGCGTCAGTTGTTGTCGCCTTCTTCCCTGACGTCAGTGTGACAGGGGTATATAAGTAACAGCCAACGCCATGTTCTCCAGTCTTTCTTGCCCCAGATGTCAGGTGCCCCCAAAAGGAAGGCAATAGATAAATTTTATACATATATATATATATATATATATATAGATATATATATATATATATATATATATATGATATATACAAGCAATGCAATGTTATCAAAAAAGAGTAGTTGCAAGCAAATACACCTTATGAGGATAACCCAAAATAAGTTGTATGAGGAGGTGTTAGCCACTAGTCCTATACCTAGAGGGGAAGGAGGGAGGGAAACCTGTACTGCAGCTGTATTAGCACTCGAACATCTACATTTATGGTAGGTACAAAACTGTACTATGTTCATCGTGCATACAGCTGCAGTAATCACATATGGGTAAAATCCCAAAGCTACGCACAGGGTGGTAGGCACTAGGTAGAACTGGGGTGAGCCAGAATGCCCTGCAACACAGCAGTAGCAAAGCCTGCTCTAGTTTTGGAATATAAAGGCAGGTGGTAGTGTCTTGTGAAGGTATGTACAGAACTCCAAGTGGCTGCCTCCAAGATATCTTTGGTAGGAACTCCTCTGAGGAAGGCTGTAGAGGTAGCTATGGCCCTGGTGGAGTGTGGTCTGATGCCTACAGGGACAGATTTCCCATGATAGGAGTAACAAAATCGTATGCAGTGGCCTATCCATTTAGAGATTGTCTGTTTGGTAACAGGCTTCCCTTGAGCTCCTACAGCGCAAGACACAAAAAGTTGTTGTGATTTCCTGAAAGGCTTTGTTTTGTCCAAATAGTAACGTAGCTGTCTATGGATGTCTAAGGAATGTAGCAGCCTTTCTCCTTTGTTTTGAAGATTAGGGTGAAAGGTAGGTAAGTGTATGGCTTGATTTAAAGCTACCCTGGATACCACTTTAGGCATAAATGATGGGTTGGTTCGAAGGGAAACCCTGTCCTGATGGAAGATAAGAAAGGGCTGCACAGCCATGAGGGCTTGTAGTTACGAAACCCTACGAGCTGAGGTAATGGCCAGAAGGAAAGCTGTTTTCCAGGACAAATATTGCAAATCTGTTGAGGCAGCTGGTTCAAAGGGAGGCAATGTTAATTTTTCTAGAACATAATTAAGATCCCAGGCTGGCACTGGTTGTTTCCTTGGTGGTCTTATATTCTTAGCCCCTCTGAGGAATTGCCTTAAAAGTGGGTGAGAGAATAACGGTGGATCCGTGTTGAATTCTGCAGAAATGGCTGAGGCATGGATTTTTATGGAGGAAAATGAAAGTCCACTGTTCAGCAGCTCAGCTATATACTGTAATACCAGAGGCAAATTCAGCTAGGGTCCTGGCCTTTTTTCTCATTCCAAGAGCAAAACCGTTTCCATTTTGCGGAGTAAGTCTTCCTAGTAGATGGCCTTCTGGCCTCCAGAATGACATCCTGAACCTCTTTGGAGAGTAGGGTCTGCTGTGGTGTTGAGGAATTTTCCATGCAGCAAGATTGAGTGTTTTCTGCTGACTGTGAAGAGTTTTGTAGCTGTGCTGAGTTAGCAGAAGAGGCATTAGAGGTAGAGGCCAGGGAGGAGTATGTGTTAGGCTCCTTAGGAGTGGGTACCAGTGCTGTCTTGGCAAGTTTGGAGCAATCAGTATCATCTTCGGTCTGTCCGCTCTTGCTTTCAAGAGCACCTTGGGTAGAAGAGGCAGAGGTGGGAAAGCGTACACTGTCCACGCTGTCCAACTGAATGAAAAGGCGTCCCACCCTCCAGGCCTTTGGATGAAAAGTCCTTGAACAAAACTTTTCCAGTTAATGGTTCCTGTGGGAGGCTAAGAGATCTATGTCTGGCCTTCCCCATGCTTGGATTATCTTTGTAAACACCTGTGGATGCAGCTTCCATTCGTGTGGATCTGTCATATTCCTGCTTAGATTGTCTGCCAGCGTGTTTTCCAAACCTGGCAAGTACTGTGCTTGAAGTTCGATTTGCCATTCCAGAGCCAAGTTCCAAAGTGTTATGGCTAGTCTGCACAGGGGATATGAATGTGTTCCTCCTTGTTTATGTACCACATCACTGTGGTGTCTGTTTTTATCAATAATTGCCCTGGATGCAGGAGGTCCTTGAATGCTGTAATTGCATTTATTACTGCTAGCATTTCTTTTTGATTGATGTGAAGGTGCTTTTCCTTTTGGGACCATTTGCCCTGAATGCACCTGCCTGTCATGTGTGCCCCCCCAGGCGTAATCTGAGGCGTCTGTTGTGATGACTTGATTTGCTGTGTTTGTTTGACATGCTTGGGCCCACCATAGAAATTCCTTTTGCAAACTTGGAATTATTGGTATCATAGTTTCCAAATTGTGGCTGTGTTGAGACCATAGGCATTTTAGGTACCACTGAAGTTCTCATATGCAACTTTGCACATGGGATTAAAAGAATGCAAGATGCCATGAAGCCCAGAGCCTGCAGGATTTTCCTTGCAGTAAGCCTGGTACAATTTGCTAGTGTTTTGAAGTACTGACTTAGTTGCCCTTGTTTTTCTGACGCAAGATAGGCCATCTGGGTGTTTGTGTCCAAGTTGGCACCCAGGAAAGTTATTTTCTGAGATAGTATTAGCCTGGATTTCTCTTTGTTGATTGTGTATCCCAGAGAATTTAGTAACAGTGTTGCATAAGCCAGATGTTCCAGAAGAGTGTGCTTGCTGTCCGCTTGGATCAGGCAGTCGTCCAAATAAGGGTAAATTTGTATCCCTTGAATTGTGCAGTAGGCAATTACTGATGCCAGGCATTTCGTGAATACTCTGGGCGCAGTAGATAAGCCAAAGGGCAATGCAGAGAATTGATAGTGGATTGAACCTGCAAGAAATCTGAGGTATCTTCTGCAGCTTTGTCTGATTGGGACATGCAGGTATGCCTCCTTGAGGTCCAATGTTACCAGCCAAAACTCCTTGCCCAGCATGGGAAGAAGCTGCTGTAATGTGAGCATCTTGAATTTTGGTGCAGTAGAAATGTATTTAGGATGGATAAGTCCAAAATGGGTCTCCAGTCGGTTCCTTTTCTTGGTACCAGGAAAAGTTTGGAATAAAAACCTTGGCCTTGTTCGTGAGTCGGAACCTCTTGAATGGCTTTCATGTCCATGAGTTTTGTAATTTGTATTTGTGCCTCTGCCCTTTAATTGTGTGGCAGGTTTGGCATGCCTCTCATTTTTGGAAGAGTGTGAAAATGAAATCTGTAGCCTCTGTTTATTATGTCCAGGATCCATTTGTCTGTTGTGATAATATGCCAATTTCCTGAAAATAGTGCCATCTTTCCTCCCAAGAGAGCTGCCAGCTGAGATTTGCTTGACATGAAAAGGGGGAAGTCATTGGGTTTGCTTTCTGTATTGTTGTGCACTGTCTTCGCCACCTCTTGGTGCTTGAGTTGGCCATTGCCTGCCTCTATATGATCCTTGAGATTTGTCCTCTGCCCCTTGAGCGCCTGTATCTACCTCTTTGGGGTTTGTCTGTGGCTGGAAAGGACCAGTTTTTTGTAGGCCAATTTCTCCTAAAACGAGGTGGCTGTACCTGTAGAAAAGCCTTGACAGTTTGCATAGATTTAGCTTTTTCTTCCATTTTGCGTAGTATCTCCTCAGCATTAGTACCAAATAGCACATCCTTTTGTAAAGGAGCATCTAGTAGTTTAGCTTTAACATGATCAGGCAAGCTGTGTTCTCTAAGCCAGGCATGTCTACGAATGACTGCTCCTGTAGCAGCGGCTCTACTTGTGGCCTCTAAGGCATCATAACCACATTGTAAGATGTGTTTACCCACTTGTTCTACACTATGTATCATATCCTGCAATTCCTTCAAATCTGGTTTTTCAGGTTGAAATATTTTGTTTCTTAATTGAGATAACAGAAACTGCTGATATTTAAGCATATGGAACTGACAATTTAAGGCCCTCATGGCTAGGGTGGTCGAGGTGTATACCTTTCTCCCCCCACCTTTCTAAGGATCTAGATTCCCCTTTCGGAAGGTAGTGGATTCTTGGCAGTAGAGGCCTTCATTCCCTTGGGGCCTTGAGAAATGGTCTCAGGGTCAGCATTATGGCTTTTGAAAAGAAATTGGTGAGAGTTACGGACTCTGTAATACCCATCAGGTTTGACTGGTGCAGGAGGCAGGGAATCCGGATTGAGACAAGCCTCAGAGTAAACATCATCAAGTATGTCCAGGACAGGAGGAATAGCCAGAGGTCTGTGTTGTGTAAAAGAAATTCCCTAAGCCTTTTCTTGGAATCAGAAAAGTCTTGGCCTTCCCAATGGAAGTGCTCCCTCAAGGTGTGCAAGGTTTCCCCAAAAGAAAAATCCTCTGGGGGAGATGCAGAAGGAATGGACTGTTCTGCATCAGAATCTTCATAAGGGGAGTACGAGTGTTCCTCCACATCAGAATGTTCTGAGAAAATGGAGCCCTGTTCAGAAGAGGGAGACTCTTCCTCCACTCTGGGTCTCTTGTCTGGAGGGGGTTGGGAACCCCTGATATAGGAAATTAAATCCTCAGCCATTTTAAGCATCTGCTTTTCAGGCATGGGGCCTGGGGATGGGCCCTGTGCAACAGGCCTCTTGGGATGCATGGCTGATTTGGACTTAGTGAAGGCCTTAATGGAAATGGAAGAAGAGGGTCTAAATACACCCTGGGTGGAAGTGGACCTGTCCACATTAGGAGGCTCAACACTCACAGTGGTTTCAGTGGTTGTAGTCTGAGTTAGGGCCGAGGTACCAGCGGTCTCGGGTACAGAAGACACCGCCAATGAAGTGTCGTCTGTAGTCAGGGACTGCATAGGCGTCTCGCTGAGAACCGGACCACGTGCAGCCAGTTTTGGCGTGGTGTCGGTGGAGACTGCGGACCTCGCGTGCCTGTCCTTGTCCTTTCGTTTTTTTGGACAAAACGGTAGTCAGAGTATCCGACGACATTTTATAATCAAAGGCTTTACCAAAATAATGTTGGGCGAACTCCGCCAGACGCTTAATAGTGCGTTTACTGAAAGTAGCGCAAAAGACAGTCCGAGACGTCGTGGTCTGGGCCTAAACAAGGTATGCAGAGGGAATGGAAATCCTTATGCGGTATTTGCTTCCCACAAGAAATACAATCGTTAACTTTGACACCGGTCTGAGGCAAGAAAAGTTTCCCCAACGGGGTACTTAGCTTTAAAGAAGACTTTGGTTTCCAATTTTTCGTAAATTCAGGAGCTGGCCGACCGGCACTTGCGAACTGCTTCTGCTTCGGGCACCGTGCGGCAAAAAAGACTGGAGAACATGGCGTCGGCTGTTACTTGTATACCCCTGTCGCACTGACGTCAGGGAAGAAGGCAACAACCGACGCCTGACCAAGACTTTGGAATTTGGCCGACCGAGGACCCGCCTGACGGCAGAGTACCCATATGTGATTACTGCAGCTGTATGCACAATGAACATCATCCCTGTTCTGAAGAGGAATCAAAAGAAATAGAAACCTGATTAGAGGAATCATAGCCAGTGTCTTGCCTAGGCCTTTTATCAGGAGGGGGATGGGAACCCCTGATCAAAGTAATTAGGTCCTCGGCCATTTTAAGCATCTGTTTCTTAGGCATGGATGACTGTCCAGGAAAATGCTATACTTGTTTGTCTTTAAAGGTGTTTTAGACTTTGTTTTGGTTGCTGAAGTGGTCTTGATAGAAAGCTGTGTAGGTCTGAAAACACCCTCAGAAGCAGATGCCTGCTCAGCGGCTCTGGACCCATCTGAAGTAGTTTCCGTAGGCCCAATACCTTGAGTTTCCAGAGGCCTAGTGGTCTCCAAGTGGGAGTCGGAGGCGGCCTGTGGCTCTAAGGTAGCATGCGTCAGGGGCTGCGAAAGTGCCTCACTGAGAACCGGCGACTGGCCTAGAAGAGGCTTTGTCTGTTTGGACCTGGGATGCCTGTCCTTTTCTTTTTCCTTGCGCTTTTTATGAACTCCGGTCATCGGCTGTTCCAACAGCATTATATAGTTAAACCTTCGGCCAAAGTAATGGAAAGCAAAGTCGTACTGACACTTAATAGTGCGCTGGTTAAATCTAGCACAAAACTGACAACTAGCAACATCGTGGTCAGGGCCTAGGCAAGGAATACAGTAAGAATGAAAATCCTTATGAGGTATTTGCTTCCCACAAGAAATTCGGATCTGAAATTCAAATTCGAAAATCTCAGGAGTGACTACCGGCACTTGCGAACTGCTTTTACTTCGGGCACAGCGAGGCAAGAAAGACTGAAGAAAATGGCATCTGCTGCATCTTGTATACCCCTGGCGCACTGATGTCAGGGAAGAGGCGACAGCAGCCAACGCCGGACCAGGACTTTGGAATTCAGGCTGACTGCTGGTAGCCTGCCAGCAGGATAACACAAGTGTAATGACTGCAACAGTGAAACACAATGATCAGCAGCTCAGAGGTCAAAATACCCATTCATAACCATTCCCCAACCTTTACAACATACACTTCTCTACAACCTTTACAACCCTGTTATCAGGAAGATAACTTATTATACTACCCATTCTGAAGCTATGCTCTTCTACCCCTCTACGTACCAATTACTATAACTTCCTTCTTACCTAACCACTTTTTCTCTTAACTATCATCCTTGCCTTCAACCTGGAAATACTTTTTTCTTTTTACACACTTCATATATGTAAAATGTTCTCTCTGTATTATCTATACCATAAACCAACAATGTTTGTTTCATTCAAATGTAACCTTTACTATAATTTGTCACCGACTTGATAAAAGTTTAGACTACTATGCAACCACAACTTTATGTGTCACTTAATTGCAATGTGGAGCTTTTCTCCCAGGGCCTCTGCTGAAAACAGACATGTACCCAGTCGGACTTTCCCAGTTAACAAATGTAAAATAAAAAACAAATAAATGTATAGTGTCAAAGTGTTTTCTCACTACTAAATAGTCATTTTTTCTTCATTATTGTACGATCAAATGATTATCACACTATGTACATATACATGTTACTTTATCGTTGTATTTTATAGAGATTCTCTCCCCGGCCTTCTGCTGAAAAGGGTTTTTTTTCTGCCACGACAAACTTTCTTGATCAACAAAAGTTAAAGTAAAATACATTTGGGAAATCACAAGTACTATGCATTCTGCTAAAATATTATTAATTTCCTTTGCTGATGATTACCAAATTAAATATGTATTTTCTAATCTGGTGACTGCATTACTTTTACTTTGTGGTCACACTGACGTTTTGGTGCTGGCTCACAGCAGTGCAATGTTTTTACCATTTTGAGTAACTGTATATTTATGGGTAAAGTGTTTTTGTTTGGAATAAAAAAAGGAAGTTAGTGAATGACATGGATCCATTCGAAAATTAGCTATTAACAAAATTAGAAAGCACTACTGTAATGATCCTCACAGAAGCTGTAATACCCATGCACACAGTTGCTCTTGGGAAAAGGAATGACATTTGGTGTATTGTTTCAGTTTTTCTGCATCTAGAGTGATTTTTTATGAAGATTAGTTTGAAAAAGTTAAGTACTCACCACGTTCCATCTGAGCAGTTCTATTTCATTTGTCTTCAACCTGTGGGTTCTCGGATCAGACCAGCATTTTCCAGCTACGGCTCAGAGCTCCATGATCTTCCCCTTACCCATAATGCCTCCCCGACTCCCTTCAGATAGAGTTTGCTTCCCAACAGGTATCAGACACCCAACCCAATGACCTTATCCTCCAACACAAACCTCACAAAAGAACTTTAGTCCTGACAGAACCAAAGATCCCAACAAAAACTGTCTGGTACAAGGGACATGTCACATCCTAAAGGATAAGGTTAGGGGGAAAGGGGGGGGGGGGAGAACGGTTGAAGATAAATGAAGTAGAACTACTCGGATGGAACGTTATGGTGAGTACATAACTTCTTTATCTGAAGTAGTTTACTTCATTTGTTCTTCAACATGTGGGACAGAGTCCCCAGTTACCCAACTCTTCGGAGGCCCTCATGAAAGGATATTCCACAGCACCACAGAGCCAAAGGATGCTCTACTCCTAAAGACCAAATCCAGTTTATAATGAGAAATAAAGGTGTGAGATGAGGCCCAAGTAGCAGCTAAACAAATCATCTAAAGGGACCCTAGACCAAAAGGCTGCTGATGCAGCCATAAATCAGGTCGAATGAGCCTTCACTTTTCATGGTAGAGACAAACCTCCGAGTAAGCCCGGCCAATGCCTTCTGAAATTCGGCGAACGATAGTAACTTTTGAAACAAGTTTACCAAAGAAAGGATTGGCGCAGGACGCAAAGCTGATTAGACTTGCAGAAAGGTTTAGTCCTGTGAAGATAAAACCTCAACTGCCTATGTACATCCAAGTAAATGTAATTTGTATTCCCCTTTGTTTTGGTAGTTAGGAAAAAATACAGGTAAAATAATACTCTAATATTGGCTTCTGAAGCTACTTTGGGAAGAAAGGACGGGTTAGTGTGTAGCGACACTCTAGCTTTATTAAAGATTATATAAGGGACTTTGCTAGAAAGAGCTTGAAGCTCAGATACCCTTCTAGCAAACATGATGGCAACCAAGGAGGCAGTTTCCCAGCTCAAAAATTGTAGATCCACAGATGCCACAGGCTTAAAGGGAGGAGAAACCAATGCCTGCAACAACAAGGTGAGGTCCCATGGAGGAATCAGGTCATTAACCGGGGGTCTGAGAAGAAAGGCACCTTTGAGAAAAAAAAGTTTTAAAAAGTTTTGAGGAAGCCAATGAAGACATTTACCCCAACATGAAAATTAGAAATGGCGGCTAGTTGGACTTTCACCATACAGGAACTAGTGCCCTGATGAAAAATGCTAGCAAGAAATTCTAAAACTGCCGAAAGCGGTGCAGTGAAAGGATCCAAAGACCTCTGAATAGCCCATATAGAAAAATGTTTCCATTTACTACGATAAACTTTTCTGGTGGACCATCTATGAGCCTCCACCAGAATGAACTTGACAGGAGATGACAGACCGGGAGTCCCAAGAATCATGGGAACTGCAGCAGCCAGGCAGTGAGCTTCAGACTGTCCAGATCTGGATGAGGGATTCCTGAGGGATGAGAGAGCAGATCCGGGACCAGACCCAAGGTCCATGATGGAACTAAATGAGACCTGAGCAATGGAAACCAAGCCTGTCGAGGCCAGAATGGGGTGATGAGGATCACAGTGCTCCCCAGCCTTTGGGCTTTCTGTAGAAACTTTGACATAAGGGGGTGAGAGATATGCCCAGGAGTCCAAGCATGAATCAAAGTCTCTGGGGGCTTTCTCCGGCAGGGGGTTCAGAGAAAAACTTGCTGCATTTCGCACTGGAAGGAGATGTGAAGTGATCGCAGCAAGGATGACACCACTCTAGGAAGATCTGATCTGCTACAGAAGGCTTCAGAGACCACTCGTAAGGCATCAAGATCGATCTGCTGAGCCAGTCTGTTAGAATGGACTGTCCCGGGATGTGTGTTGCCACCAGAAAACAGCTGGGGGGGTCGCCCATTCCCACACACTCATGGCCTCTCGACATAAGGAATATGATCTGGTTCCCCCTTGTTTGTTGATATACCACACCACTAACATACTGTCAAGTCTGAATTGCAATCGTTCCCAGAGGAAGATGAGCATGGAGGGCCTGCAATGCAAGAACTGCTCTCATCTCTAGAACACTGATGTGCAGATAGGTATCAGAAGGGGACCGCGTGCCTTGGACTGTCCTTCCCAGCAGTGCCCTCCCCACCCTAGTAGGGAGGAGTCTGTGGTCATTATGGTTTTGGGTAAAAGAGGCTGAAAAGGACGTCCCTCGAGTAGATCCAGGGACTGAATCCACCAGCAGAGAGAGTCCCTGCATGCTTTTGAAATTCTCACTGGAAAAGACAAAGATCTTAGTGACCACTGAACCGCCATTGTCCACTGCAGTACTCTCACATGAATGCGCGCCATAAGATTTATTGTGGCCGCCATGGAACCTACAGCCCTTAACACTGCTAGGCTGTTAAGAGTGTCTGAAGAAAGTGCAAGACAAGTAACCTCAAGCTGAATATCCTGTCTGACGTGAGGAACACCTTTATATTGTGTCCAGCTGTGCCCCAATGAAATCTAAAATCTGAGATGGGCGAAGAGCAGACTTGTTCATACTGATTGCAATTCCCAACTTGTTGGCTAGCTGAAGGAAGGAGTCCCTGGCTTGACATTGTAGATGCTCTGAAGAGGCAGTAGAGCACCAATCATCCAGGTACGGAAAGACGTGAACGCCCAGAAGCCTCAGGTGAGCAGCTATCGCCATTACCTTGAACACCCAGGGGCCTGTGGCGAGACCAAAGGGGAGTGCTCGAAATTGGTAATGATTGGCTCCCAGCCAGAAGCAAAGTAACCTCTGGGAGCACCTGTCCATCTTGACGTGATAGTACACATCTTTGAGATCAATAGAGCACATCCAGTCCAGATTTTTTTTTACATTTGTTGACGGATTGTCCGACTGAGCTGAAGAGCCCTTTTTCAGCAGAGGCCCTCCGGACAGAAAAGCTCCAACATATTAAACAATTTTCATTATAAATTAGCATTAAACAATGTTACAGGATTATTACAAGGCATTAAGTAGCAATACAATGTTATACAGTGTCAGTCAAGAGTATAGCAAAACTATTTCAAGATGTCTAAAAAGAAATACGTCATTAAGATGAATAGTTTTTGGGGTAAGTGGTTACAAAAACTCAGTTTTATCAATGTAGTTGCATGAAGGCAAGACAATTGCAATATAATGTTTCTCTGAGGTGATTTGCTTAATAAATTTTAGAAGACAGTAGAAAGTAGTCAAGGAAGATTAGAGAGCTAGTGAGAAGAGTGAGTTAAGGGCAGAAAGTAGATTAAGGTATGAGAAGTAGGGGATGTTTAAGGAGGCAGGGTGCAGTGGCAGAACCAGTGACTTTTAAAGTGCTCTTTGGTGGTTGTCAAATTATTTTGGATGTGCAAGGGTCCTAATTTCAAGTGGGAGCCTATTGCAAGCAATAGTGGGATAATAGCTTTACATGTTGTGTCCAACTTTAGACTTGGGTTTGTAAAACGTATTGGTTAGAGCTTCGGACAAGTCTGGAGGGAGAATAATGGGAGATAAGAGAGGATAGTGCTAGGCAGTAGGAAGGCTGATATGGGATAGAATTGATGCTCTGGAGCTGAGAGAGAAGCTGGTTGGGTAATTCAAGCCACTTTAGGTGTTTTAGAGAGAGACAGCAACAGGATTTGTAGGTTTGTTGGGCAGCAAATCTAACAACCTTGTTGTAGGTAGATTTGACTTTGGTCAGAAGTGCAGAGTTAAGATTCATGAGAATTTGAGAATTGTACATTAGACTGGGTAGAAGGTAGGTAACAGAGTAATCTTGGCTTCAGAGGTAAGGAATTTATTGTTACAGTAAAGGAGCCCTAGCTTTGAACGAGTCTGATACAGTTAACATGCAAGTCAAATTTAAGCTGATCTTTGATGGTTAGGCCTAAGAGCTTAGTGCAGGATTCTACCTGAATGGGAGTCTTAAGGGACTGTATGGAGGAGGGTTTACAACTATTGAACTTTTAGGTAGGAAGAGTAACATCTGTTTTTTTAGGGTTAAGGATGAGCTGGTTGTTGGAGAATCATGTTTCAACTAAGTTAAAAGAAGCCTGCATAGCTGAGAAGAGCTTAGACGGAGAGATGGCTTTGGTGATGACTGTAGAGTCATCTGCGTATTGCACTAAAGATGACTGAGGACAGGAAGTATAGAGCAATTAGTACAGATATTAAAAAGTAAAAGCCCTAGGACAGACCCTTGAGGTGCACCCATTTTTAGAGAGAGGAGGGGAGAGTGCAGAGTGCCATCTCACGGATTCAGATCAGTGAGGTAGCTGGAGAACCATGCAACAGTATCAAAGTTGTTGAAGTTATGCAGTTTGTGCAGCAGAAGAGTGTGTGAGACAGTGTTGAAAGCTTTTGAGAGGAACAAGAATAGGCAAGAAATAAGTTTATGGTCGTCCATGGCTAGAGACGGTGTTGAAGGATAATAGAGCTGTAGTGGTGCTATGTTTGGGTCTGAAGCCATGCTGAGTGGGTGTAAGCAGATTTTCCAGTATTAGATACTCCATAACCTGTTTAGGAATACATTTTTCTAGTACTTTAGAGAGAGGAGAGGAACGCGATAGATCTAAAGTTGGAGGTATCAGAGGAGTTACCTCCTTTGTGTATAGGTAAGAGTGTAGCATTGTTTCCAGATGGGACTTTAGATCCAGAGAGAGCGAGCGATTTATTAGGATAGATACAGGGAGAGCAAGAGAGCTGCTAGTAGAAGAAAAGTGGAAGGAATATTGTCAGCCGATGCTGAGCATGGTTTTAATTTACAGAGTAGAGTTTTGATGTAGCTAGTAGGTACATGTTTGAGGGAGAAGGTATTTGAGGAGACCGTATTAGGATTAGGTTCAGAAAAAATTCGAGATGTTAGTAGTCGAGAAGTTTGGGTTAGGGTTCAGTAGCTTAGATATTGAATCGATAAAATAGGTACTGAAGACAGTGGCAGTTTCTTCAGACGTCCTATCTGGGCATGGATTGGGGGAGCCAAGATTACTGGGATATAATATTTGGTTAATAGAGTTCCAGAACTTTTTTAGGATTAGATTTTAGGGCTGTGGGAGGTTTGTTATAGAAGTCCATTTTATCTGTATTTTTGTCAGATTTCTGAGTTCTTTATATTTTTGCAAGTCTGCAGGGAGCTTAGTTTGTGACCATTTTTTCCATATGTCTCTAGTTATCATAAGGGTATGAGTGGCTTTTGAAAGCAACGGAGATATGGTGGACTTTGTGAGGGGGGAGCAAGTGAGCAAAGATGCTAAGGAAGGTGGAGTTGAAAGCTAGGACTGCTTCTTTCAGTGGGAGTTGGGTAAGGAATTTCCAGTTTACTTTAGAGGAGGAGGGTATTAAGGATTCTGGATGGAAGTTACAGAGCTTGCGACAAGTGATAAATCTAGGTGGTTTTGAGAAGTGGGGAGTGAAGCCAAGTATTTTTATAGGGGAGTGATCTCAGGGTGTTTGGTAGGGTTTCAGGGTTATGATATTTGTAAGGATTCGATACAAGAACCCAGTCAATAAGAATACTAGATGTGTGAGAGTTGTTTGTATGAGTAGGTTGGGAGATTAGTGGAGTAAAGCCATATAAATTAATATGAGTATTAGAGTATGGATTACTGAGAGTTAACCAGTTACTGTTGACATCCCCAAGAAGGATAGCTTAACTGGGGATGTGTTGAGAAAAGTATGTAATATTTTCAAGCAGAGGAATGTCTCCAGGAGGAATATAGATGGCTGCTACTGTGATACTGGTGTGGTCATTGAATTTAAGGTCATCTGTAAGTAGTTAAGCAGTAGAAAAGGAAGGGGTGGTTTCATAATACTTGTAATGGTGAAGTAGTTGGGAGTAGAGGATGGCTAAGCCACCCCCTTTTTTTGTTTTGGCGAGATATGCAGAGTATATTATAACCAGGGCGAGAATGTCTTATCAGAAGTTTGGGGTTTTAGCCAAGTCTCCATTAGGTTTATGGCATCAGGGGAGTGGGAAGGCTATCCAGGCATGGATTTCACTAACTTTGTTTAGAATACTATGGGCATTCATAGAGTAAAAGGAAATGTTTGTTTGGAGGACGAGTTTATTAAGTAGGGAGAGGTAGAGTTATGCATGGTGGGGTGATGGATGGGCCCAGGATTTGGATGCATGTCTCCTGGGCTACATGAGGTTTGCAAAGTTTGAATTTAAATGGGTTGTAAGTAAAGTACTTAGTCTTGGTTTTAGATGTTAGAGAGTGAGGGGGAGGAAGTTTGATTTTAGGCAGAGGGATGTTCATGGAAAAGAGAGGAGAAGATTGTAAGAGTATTGCAAAGATGAGGATTAGGAGTATGGGGATTAGTGGGATTTCTATGGACAGGTGTTACTGGAGTAGTAAAAGATGCAAGAATGAGAAGTAATGGAGGAGAGAGGAAAATAGAGAAGGTAGCAATAGCCATGGCCTAATGAGGGGAAGTAGGATTGGGATGGAGTGAGGAGTGGGTAAGGGACTAGGAAAAGTAAGTTGTTGGAACTGTTAGAGAGTTTAAGTAAAATTTAAGTGAAACAACCTGTATGGGGAGTAGGAGATATGTAGGAAGGAGGAGGATTTGCAGCAGACTTAACTATGAAGTGACAAGTAAAGGAGGGTAAGGTGCTTATAATGTTTTAGGGAAGGGGTGGAATAGATGAATTGGTTGGGTATAAAGGAAATGATATGGGGGGTGGGTGGGAGGGGAGCAAAGTGAGTCCAAGCGTAGCAAGGTCGAAAGGAGAAGGATGGGCAAGGAAACAGCAGTCACCACAAGAAACAATCAACAAGCCAGGAGGGAAACAAGTAAAGGAGCACAGAGTGAGAGTCAGCAGGTAAGTAGAAGAGGTGAGACGGTATAGACAGAGAAGAGATGTTATAGCGAGGTAAACCGGTATTTGCAAGATAAAAACAGTTAAAAGGAAAACACGAACAGAAAAACAAAAGTATAGATAACTAAGTGAGATAGACATTAGGGTAGTGACCAACTTCTAGATGGCAGAGAGACAAAGGCAAGATTTCTAAACAGGTGAGTGGGGGGGGGGGTCTCAGTGGTATGCAGCTATCCTGTACAGTAGACAGACTAATTTGTGGTATGAGCTTAGAAAGTACAGTTGTGTACACTTACCATAAATGTAGATGTTAGAGTGTATTCACTGTTGCAGTCATCACATTTGGGTTATCCCTGCCAGGGTAACCCTCAGTCGGCCCAAATACCAGAGGCTTATTATTTCTACATCGGTTGCCGTCACTCCAGGACTACGGTCAGGTCGTCACTGGTATAAAAAAGGCAGCCAATGCCATTACATCAGTTTTTCTTAGCCTGCCAGGAGCCCACAAGAGGGAGCTAGGTTATGGTGGACCACCACCAGTAGAAAGTAAATACACAAAACTCCTTGCGAGGAGAGAGAGAGAGAGAGTGTGAGAGAGACGAGGGGGGTGGAGGAAGGGAAACCAGGACTCCAACAGTGAATACACTCCAACATCTACATTTATGGTAAGAGTACACAACTGTACTATGTTCTTCGTGTTTCACTGTTGCAGTCATCACATTTGGGTTGATTCCCAAAGTTGTAGGAAAGGGTGGAGGCAGTCAAGACGACTTGGGGCTGGCTAGGATGCCCTGCAAGACTGCGGTGGCAAAGCCTGACCTGGATTTGGAGAAAATAGGCAGGTGGTAATGCTTGGTGAAGGTATGAACAGATGTCCCTGGTGGGGACCCCTCTGAGGAAAGCTGCAGAGGTGGAGGCTGCTCTGGTAGAATGTGTACTGACCCCGTTGTGGGCAGGTTTCCTGTGCCGTTTGTAGCAGAGATGGATGCAGTGTGCTATCCATTTGGAAGTGGTTTGTTTGGATAAGGCCTTGCCCTCTGCTCCTGCTGCAAAGCTGACTAACAATTGATTAGTCTTTCTAAATGATTTAAATCCTGTCTAGGTAGAATCTGAGCTGCCTGTGCACAACTAGAGTGCAGAATCCTTTCCCCCTTGTTTTGTGGGTTAGGGAAAAAGGTGTGTAAATGAATGGACTGGTTGAGAGTCACACTGGACACCACTTTTGGCATGAAGGATGGGTTAGTCCTGAGGGAGACCCTGTCAACATCGTAATGATGACTGGCTCTACAGCCATAAGTGCTTGTAGCTCGGATACTCTTCTAGCTTAAGTGATGGCCAGAAGAAAGGCTGTCTTAAGAGAAACTTCAACTATGCTGAAGCTTTTGGTTCAAAGAGGGGGGGGGGCTGAGCTTTTCCAACACAAAGTTAGGTCCCAAGCTGGGGTAGGTGCTCCTCTGGGTGGCCTCAAGTTGCTAGCCCCTCTTAGGAACTGTTTGATGAGAGGGTGGGAGAAAAAGAGGTGGCTGTGCGGAAATGAGCAGAGATGGCAGAGGCATGAATTTTAATAGACGACAAGGATAGACCCCTGTGTAGTAGGTCAGCCAGGTAGTCCAGAATAAGAGGTAGGGAGGGCTGTGCCATTCTGGCTCCCTTAGCCTGGATCCAGGTGCAAAACCTTTTCCACTTGTCAGCATAAGCCTTTCTAGTTCTAGGGCAGCTGGCCTCGCGTATCACATCTTGAACCTGTCTGCTTAGATTGGCAGCTTGTGAAGTGGTCAGGGAATAAGCCAGGCTGCGGGTCTGCAATTGGGGATGCATGAATTCTCCATTCCTCTGGGTCAAGAGTGTTGGGATCTGAGAGAGATGCCATGGTGGCAGGGGTGAAAGGTTGCGCAGCAGTGGGTACCAGCGCTGGTGTGGCCAGTCTGGGGCAATCAGGATTGTCCTTGGTTTTTCCTCCCTTATTTTGAGCAGTACCCTTGAAATGAGCAGTAGAAGGGGAAATGCATAGGCAGAGGTTGACCCACTGGAAGGATAGGACTTCCACTTTCCAGGCCTTGCTGTGAGGTTCCCTGGTGCAGAATTTGCTGAGCTAATGGATGGAGTGGGAGGCAAAGAGGTAGACCTTTGGGGTGCCTCATTTCTGGGTTACAAGAGTGAAGGTTCTTTGGTCTAGCTGCCACTTGTGTGGGTCCAGAAGATTTCTGTTTAAGCGGTCTACCAGAGAGTTTAGAAAGCCTGGCAGGAATTGTGCTAACAGGTGTAGTTGCATGGCTGAGGCTGTGTGCCAAAGGGTCATGGCGAGCCAGCACAGAGGGTACAAGTGAGTCCTTCCCTGCTTGTTGATATACCACATCATAGTGGTGTTGTCAGTTTTGATCAGTAGAGGCCCTGGGGAGAGTAGGGATCTGAAGGCTGTCCGAGCGTGCTAAACAGCTAACATCTTTTTGGTTGATGTGCAGATGTATTTGATTTGGGCTCCACTGACCCTGAATATACCTGCCGCCCAGGTGTGCACCCCAGGCATAGTCTGATACGTCAGTGGTGAGGGTCTGGGCAGTTTGGGGTTGTGAAATGGGGAAGTCCCTTGTTGTGGCAGCATGCTGCTGCCTACCAAAACAATCTTTCCTTAAACAAGGTATCATTGGTATAAGAATTTCCAAGTCTTGGGAGTGCTGACACCAAAGGCTTTTTAGGTACCACTGTAGTTTCCTGATATGCAGTCTGGCATATGGAAGGAGTAGAATGCAAGAAGCCATGAACACCACAGCTTGCTGGATTTTCCTTGCGGATAACTGGGGTCTGGCGGCTTATTGAGAGAAGCAGGCTGTCAAGTAAGGTTTGTTTTTCTGGTGTAAACAATGCCATCTGGGATGCTGTGTCCAGGCTTGCTCCCAGGAATACAACTGTGTGTAGGTACTAGTTTGGATTTCTTTTCGTTGGTAGTACACCCCAGGGAGGTCAGTAGGTCCTTTACAAAGGTCAGGTGCTTTAGCAGCTTTTCCTGTCTGCCTGAATCAGGCAGTAGTCTAAGTATGGGTAAATTTCAATATTTGTCTGCAAAAAGCAAGGGCAGGAACCAGACATTTTGTGAAAACTCTGGGAGCAGTGGATACACCAAAGGGAAGCACAGAGAACTGAAAGTGCAGTGATCCTGCCTTGAAACAAGTATTTCCTGCACGATTCCCGGATTGTGATGTGTAGGTAGGCCTCTTTTAGGTCTAGGGTGGCTAACCTAGCATCCTTGGAGAGCATAGGTAGGAGTTGCTGGAGTGTGAGCATTTTGAATTTTGGTATTACCATAAAGGTGTTTAGAATGGATATATCAAGGATGGGGCGTCATGTGCCCTCTTTTCTGGGTACCAGGAAGAGTCTGGAGTAGAAACTTTGGCCCATCTGTTCTGCAGGAAAAAGTTATGTACCTACCGTAACGTTCCATGTTAGTGGTCTCCTCTTGCCTTCTTTCTTGCTGGTTGGGTTTGGAGCCGATCCTCAGCTCCGACTCGGCCATCTTCTAAAGCTCGAGAGCTGCTTACTGGCTCGAGGCCTCTCCATATCCTATGATGCCTGGCGCTAGATACCTAGATCTCATTTGGTAAGACTAACAGACAAAATAATGAAGGAATCCTATCATACATACAAACTCACTATGGAGATTACCAGGTAGAGTGGGACAGCCAGAGAAGGCTAAGCCAGTGCAAATCCATAGAGAACTCTTCTCTGTGTACTAGGATAGGGGGTTAGATGGTGGGACGCAAGAAAGAAGGCGAGAGGAGACAACCAACATGGAACGTTATGGTAGGTACATAACTTTTGTTACATTGTCTATCTCGCCTTCATTCTTGCTGGTTGGGACAGCGTCCCTAGCACCTAAAAACCTGGGTGGCTCAATGGAACAGACTTCAAAACAGTGGAACCAAAATCAGCTCTGCTCCTGGAAACCACGTCCAACTTATAATGAGAGATAAAAGTATGACGGGTGGCCACTGCACAAAAAGATTCCATGGGCAACCTAGCCTGAAAAGCTACAGAAGTGGCTAATGCTCTGGTGGAGTGACCTGTTGGTTTAACAGGCAATTATTTATTCCTCAGCTGAGAGATAAAGGTGATGATAGAAGTCAACCACCTGGATAAAGTTACTTTTGATACTGGTAGACCTTGTTTGCCCTCTGCATAAGAAAGGAAAAGCTGATCCGATTTTCTGAAGTTCTTAGTCCTATGCAAATAAAAGCGCAGTTGCCTATGTACATCTAACTGATGCAACTTACATTCCGCCCTGTTGGAATGGTTGTGAAAAAACACAGGAAGGTCAATGGACTGATTCAAGTTATTCTCAGAAGAGACCTTAGGAAGGAAGGATTAGTCCTGAAAGAAACCCTGTCATTGTGGAACACTAGGTACGGGGGATGGATACAAAGAGCCTGAAGTTCCGAGACTCATCTGGCTAAAATCTTTCAAGATAAAAATTTCAAGGAACAAGTTGCAGGTTCAAAGGGGGGTAAAATTAGAGAAGCTAGAATCAGATCCCACGGGGGTGTGGGATCTCTCACTGGGGGCCTGAGCAGAGTGGTCCCTTTGAGGAAAGCCTTACAAAGCTTATGAGACATTCTATTAGTTTCTGAAAGGCCAATGTGAAAATTTGAAATTGCAGCTAACTACACCCTAATTGTAGCGGAAGTGGACCCGGCATGAAAAAGCTCCGCAAGAAATTCCAGGATGTGGTGTACAGGGGCTGAAAAAGGGGTCTATACTGTTAGCCTCTGCCCAGGAAGAAAAACGTTTCCACTTACTTGTGTAGCTTTTTCTAGTGGTACACTTGTGCGATGATAAAATGATTTCACACACCGATTGGGAGATATCAGGAAGCCTGGCTAGGGTTGGAAGTGGAGCAACCAAGCCGTGAGCTTGTGCGACTGTAGGGAATGATGCAGCCCACCCGATTGATGGATCAAAAGGTCTGAAACTGGGTCCAGTCCAAGGCTGCTCGAGAAGATGATGCAGGAATGGGAACCATATTTGTCGAGGCCAGTGCGGGGCAATGAGGATCATTCTGCAACCCAATACGGTAGCTTTCTGTATCAGCTTGGGAATTAGGCGAAAAGGAGGGAATGCATACAGAAGTCCCTGAGGCCAATCGTGGACTACAGCGTCTCTGGGGGAATGTTCTGGATGTGGTAGGAGAGAGAAGAAGTTGCTGCACTTGCTGTTGAAGTGAGTGGCAAAGAGGTCGCAGCAAGGTTGTCCCCATTTGCGGAAGATTTGGTCCGCCACTACCTGATTCAGAGACCAGTCGTGAGGAATGGGAATAGCTCTGCCCGTCTGCTATGACTCTGGATCTCCCAGGGATATGCGTTGCGGTCAGAAACCTTTGGGAAGAGATCGCCCACTGCCAGAGTCAGAGTGCTTCTCAACATAGGGGGTAGGACCTGGTTCCACCCTGCTTGTTGATGTACCACACGACTGACATTGTCCGTATGAATTGCAATGGTCCCGGTAGGAAGAGTTCTGAAGAGCTTGCAAAGCTAAAAGCACGGCCCTCATCTCCAACACGTTTATGTGCAGATGGTACTCTTGAGGTTGCCAGGTACCCTTTCTGCCCTAATACCCCCCCCCCCCCGATCAGGGAGGCATCCGTGGTCACCGTAGCAACTGGAGGGGGAAGTACAAAAGGTCTGCCCAGGGACACTGATGAGACCACCATCCACCACGCAAGGTATATGGGAAGTTGCTGGAAGGACCATTGGGTGAAAAGAAGCCACTGGAGGATCCTCATGTGAAAACGAGCCAGAGGGATGAGTATGATCGTGGCTGCCATGAGACCTAGGGTTTGGAGGATGAACCTGGCTTGAATTCT
Organism: Protopterus annectens; assembly: GCF_019279795.1. NCBI lineage: Eukaryota > Metazoa > Chordata > Ceratodontiformes > Protopteridae > Protopterus > Protopterus annectens. Next base: position 1,367,009,313 of record NC_056729.1, read on the forward strand.
CGTGCATCCTAACAAGACCTGGACATGCCGCCGAATGACTGACATGCTTGTCTGATGGAAGGCCGACTGACTTGTCTTTTGTATTTAAGTTTGTGCCTATAAAGGTGATAGACTGACAGGGCGACAATGCAGATTTTTCAAAATTTATAGTGATGCCTAGTCTGGAGCATGTCTGGATAGTGTAGTCTCTGGCTCGTAGAAGGTGAGGCCTGGTGGTAGCAGTGAGGAGCCAGTCTAGATATGGAAACACCTGGAATCCTTGCAGTCTCAGGTGAGCAGTAACCACTGCCATACATTTGCACACCCTGGGGGCTGTGGTGTGACCAAAGGGCAGAGCTCTGAACTGATAATGGCTGGCTCCCAGCGGGAAGTGCAGAAATCTTCTGGAGCGCCTGTCCATTTTGATATGGTAGTACGCATCCTGAAGATCTATGGAGCACATCCAATTGTCCTGACCCAGGAAGGGTAAAATGGACTGTAGCATGACCATCCGAAACTTCGTTCTTTGTACAAACCTGTTTAGTTTGCCGAGATCCAAAATGGGTCTCCAGTCTCCCTTCTTTTTTGGTACCAAAAAGAACCTTGAGTAAATTCCGGATCCTTGCTGGTCTGGTGGGACTTGCTGGATGGCCCTTTTTCTTAGCAGTTTTGAAACTTCCTGAACTGCTTGATCCCTTAGATTGGGTGGAACATCTGGAAGGGACTTGTTTGACAAGAAGGGAGAGTGAACAAAGGGAATTCTGTAGCCTCCGGATACAATGGACTGTACCCATTTGTCGTGTGTTATGTCTTGCCAGGCTCTTGGGTACAGCGATAATCTTCCCTCGACTGCCTCCAGAGGTGGGCAGACTGGCAACCCTTCAGGGATGCTGGAAGGGCTTATCAGAGAGAGACTCTTGCCCTGGTTTTGCAGACCCCCTCTGCCACGAGGGCATCTGTTATTGTTCCCTCCTCTGCCCCTGGAGGGAAACTCACCATGTGTGTCTGGCAAGGCTCCCTGGGATTTCCGGAACCACATCTTTCCACTCTTCTGACCCTTGGGATATGGTCTGGAAGGAGTGGAAAAATGGACTCCCACAGCAGAGAGAGTCTTGCCTTCCTGCTCACACCTGGTAAAGGTGTCCTTCACCTGTGATCCAAAGAGAGGAACCACTGAAGGGGGGGGTGTTGATGAAAGACTCTCTGAAAGGTTCCGCAAAGTTAAAGCCGCATCCAAGCGTGTCTCCTTAGGGCGACGCCTGTGCCTGTGGCTCTACTCGCACCATCTGCTGTATAAGAAATGAGCCTCAGGGAGGAGTTCACCACTGAATTAAGTCGCCAGCTGTGAGGCAACCTTGGCCTGGGCCCCCTCAGCTGATGGATCTTGGAGGGCATCTCCAAGCTCTGACGAGATCCCTCTGTAGATGAGGGAAGTGGCACAAATAATTCAGAGACTTCATGGAGAAAGTCGCTGAAGAGAACATCCGCTTCCCATATCTGTCCATAGTCTTAGACTCCTTGTTAGGGGGATGGACAGACGAAGAAGTTTCCGCCAACTCCTTTGTGACCACCGCTACAACCATGACATCAACGGGAACCCCTTTGGTCAAAAACTATTTGTCTTGTGGTGCAGTAATGAATTTGGCAGGTCTTCTAGGGGTCGGTTCCACTGTGTCTGGAGCTGACCATGCCTTCCGAGCCACGACAGACAGTGGATCGAAAGGCGGAGATACCCAGGAGGTGGAAGGTTGGGATCCAAACACGTCCAGGAATACACTCATCCTCGGAATGGCTTAGGGCAGTCCAGTTCCCCCTCTACCTAAGCATCTCAAGGATGTCTGAGAAGGAGACATATTCAGAGGAAGATATCGGGGACCCTTCCAAATCCTGCAAGTCAGTATCTGATGTGACCGGCTCAGGGGAGTCAACATGCTTCCTCTTGCATTTACTCTTACGAAGTGGCTCCTCTGAATGATCAGGGGAGGCCTCGGAAGAGGAAGATACACCCAAAGGGGTGTCCTGGAGCGGTGGATCCCCATGCTTGGTGTCTGGAAGAGGGACAGAGGCTGACACAGGTACCATAGGGGGAGGAGCCGATGGGGTTGACCGTGGGACTGACTCGCGGGCCAGTACACTTATCACAACGAGGGCGTCCCTACCCTGACGCAGAGAGGGCTCCGGTTCTGAAGAAATCAGAATCCCTCTCCGCACCAAGGGGGACGGCTCCGAAGCTGATGTGGGAGCAGAGCTCACCTGAGCCGAAGCCCCTGAGGGGGAGAGCGGGGTCGGACAAGGGTCCGATGCCACTCGCCCCCTCAGAGCTAACGAGGGAGTCCCGGCGCCCAGATCCCTCCAGGGACGGTACCATGGAAGGGATCAGAGCAGACGACAGAACCGAAGGTATCGGAGCCGATGGTTCCATGACTAACCCAAATGAACTCCGGCTCAAACGGTGAGTCAGAGGAGGAATATCTGCAGACGTAGACAGAGCAGACACCTGATGAGGGGGGCTGGACAACATTTTAGCCAGGGCCTGCGATTTTAACAGTCTACTGACCACTCTTTCCAAGTCATGGTCTGAAAGTCTTTGAGGACCGTGAAGAGTGGGAGGAGTGATGACTGTGCTCCGATTGGAGCAGAGGTGATCTTGGAGCTGAACGTATCGACTTCAGAGAAGGAGACCTAGATCTTTTTCAACTCTGACGGCTCAGAGGAATGTGTCGGAGCCGACTGGGAGGGAGTAGTATCGGTTCCAGCCGGAGCCGAAATGGATGGTACAGGTTCACCCAGCGATGGCTCCGAAGTGGGAGCCAAAGGTTTAGGTGGCCTGGAAGATTTCACGGGCTGAGCCTTAGCCGGTGAATCTTGGGGCTTAAGCAAACCCCTCAAGATCAACTTATTTTTGCGCTCCTGCAGGACTCTAGGACTAAATGCATGGCAAATAGAGCAAGAGTCACGCAGATGCACGGCGCCCAGATAACACAAGTGTGCCCATCTGTCAGACATCTTCTGACAGCACGAGTCACACGTCTTGAATCCGAACAACTTAGGATCCTTGGACATCATGGAAGAAAACCAAGGAACAGAAACACAAACAGAAGGGTTAAGGTAACTAACCACCAAAAAATGTACACAACAGTTACCACAACCAAACTACAAGATATATGTGCACTACTGCAACAAAAAACTAGAGCTAACTATAACTAAACTAGCTAACAGTGATAATACAAGAAAGCTTTTTTTTTTTTGAAAGGGCAGAGAAAAAAAGGTTATCTAGCTCAAACGGAAACCTTAGAGGTAAGGTTATCCTCTAACTTAAACGGAAACCTTTCAGAGGAAAGGAAAGAGAAAGGGGGATGGGAAACTAATGAAAAAACGAGTTTGAGGGAAAGTAAACAATGATTCAGTAAAAAAATACTACAATACAATAGATTTATCTAAACGAAATCTACTCTAAAACTAACAGTTTTATGACAGGAAAAAAACGATAACTATAAAGTTTTATACGACCTGAGCCAGCAGAACAACCTCACAGCAGAAGCAGCAAACGAGATCTGGGTATCTAGCGCCAGGCATCATGGGATACAGGGAGGCCTCGAACCAGTAAGCAGCTCTCAAGCTTTAGAAGATGGAGAGTCGGAGCAGAGGATCGGCTCCGAACCCAACCAGCAAGAATGAAGGGAGATAGACAACTTAACATCATGCTCTACTGCTCTCAGAGAGCAGTGAAAGGACTTGCTTTTTGGCCTCTGCCCACTGGTTTGGGGGAAGATTCGGGAACCCTTTTGGGGTTGGTAGAATGTGGAAGTAAAATTTGTATCCCTGGGACACTATGTTGAGGACCCAGCGGTCATTGGTAATGGTGGCCCAGATGCTTGCATGGAAGGTGAGTTTTCCTCCTAGGGGCAAGAGCAGGTGGGCAGAGGGAGGGGGTGGAAGTGTAGTCATTGCAAGTTCTTACCATGAAGGGGTGGCTTAGCACTCAGGGGTGGCTTAGCACTCCCTGGTTTTGAAGAGGAGGAACTCCATTACTTGGATCTCTGTATTCCCTGCGGCTGTCGTCTGGGGGGGCCTGTTTCCCTGGGGTCTGGGCTGAGCTGACCTGGAGGGTGCAGGGAAGGACCAGTGCTTGGTGGGGCAATGCCTATGAACCTCGGTGGCTGGACCTGCAAGAAGTCTGTCTGCATAGATTTAGCTTTTTCTTCCATCTTTTTTAAGACCTCTTCTGCGTCGACACCAAATAAGTTCTCTTTGTGCAAGGGTGCGTTCAATAATTTGGATTTTGCACCATCTGGCAAGGGCTGTTCCTTAAGCCAAGTATGCCTTCTAAGGACAGAACCAGTGACTGCTGCCCTACAACATGCTTCTATGGCATCAAAAAGTATGGTTGTGTACACATACCATAAATGTAGATACAGTGTATTCACTGTTGCAGTCATCACATTTGGGTCATCTGCCTGCAGGCAGCCCTCAGCTGGCCTGAATATCAGAGTCTTGAATTCCTGCGTCAGATGCAATCTCTTCTTCCATGACATCAAGGGAATAACACATGCAGCCAACATCATTACATCAATTTTTCTTGCCCCAGATGTCAGGTGCCCCCAACAATGGGAAGCAATTGTTATGGTACCCCTCCATCAAAAAGCAAATGCACCAGAAAGCCTAAATACACCAAAGAAGGAAAGGTAGAGAGAAGTCAGGGGGCTGGAGGAAGGGTAACCGGGACTGCAACAGTGAATACACTCTAACATCTACATTTATGGTACGTGTACACAACTGTACTATGTTCTTCGTGTTTCACTCTTTCAGTCATCACATTTGGGTCGATTCCCAAAGCTAAGGAAGGGAGGAGGAAGTTAGAGAGTATTAGGACCAGCTATTAAGCCCTGCAAGACTGGAGTGGCAAAACAAGCTCTGGATTTAGAAAAAATAGGCATGTGGTAATGTTTGGTGAAAGTATGTACAGAGCTCCAGGGAGCAGCTTCTAGGATGTCCCTGGTAGGGTCATCTCTGAGAAAGGCTGTAGAGCTAAGAAGCAGCCCTGGTGGAATGTGATCTAATCCCCTGTGGGGTAGGTTTTCCATGGTGCTTATAGCAGAAATTAATGCAATGGGCTACCCATTTACAAATGTTTTGCTTTGTAATGGTCTTCCCCTATGCCCCTGCAGCAGCGCCAACCAGCAGCTGTTTAGATTTTCTGAGAAGCTTAGTCCTGTCCACAAAAAAATTAAAAAAAAAGTTATACACTCACCATAACGTTCCATCTGAGTAGTTATACTTCATTTTTCTGCAACCTGTGGGTATACGGATCCATATTGGATCCGAGCAGTCGACTTTTTTTCTAGCATCTGCTCCAAGTGCAGAGCTCCTCCACCAACCCATAATACATCATCTCCTACCTTCCCTCAGATAGAGTTTGCTGCAACTATACATATTAGCAACTCAACTAAATAAACCTAACATGTTTATTCACATGAAAAGGTCAGGACAATGGAGGGTGGGAAGGTTGCAGAAAAATGAAGTATAACTACTCAGATGGAACATTATGGTGACTACATAACTTCTTTATCTGAAGTAGTTAACTTCATTTTATCTGCAACCTGTGGGACAGTCTCCCCAGCTACTCAACAAATCCTGGGAGGCCCTCATGGAAGGATATTCCTGAGCACCGCAGAGCCAAAGGATGCTCTCCTTCTGGAAATCAGATCTAACTTGTATTGGGAGATGAAAGTATGAGAATTTGCCAAGTTGCTGCTGTGCAAATGTCATCCAAAGGAATCTTAGACCAAAAAGCAGCGGAAGTCGCAATGGACCTGGTAGAGTGAGCTTTAATCAGACCAGGAGGAGATAACCCCTTGGCTTCGTAAACGTGTAGAATGCAAAGAGTGATCTGGCTAAAGAAATCTTGAAAATGGCCTTGCCCAAACGAGGTTTGGAAAATGAGAAATAATTGATCGGACTTACGGAAGGGTTGTGTTCTATGAAGGTAGAAACGAAGTTGTCTATGAACATCTAACAAATGAAGTTTATATTCCCCTTTGTTCTGAAAATTTGGAAAGAAAACAGGTAGATTGTTTGGTTTATGTTTGATTGAGATGCCACTTTGGGTAAAAACAAAGGATTTGTACGGAGAGACACCCAGCCCTTATTGAAGGCCAAATAAGGAGGCACGGTAGACCAAGCCTGCAGCTCAGAGACCCTCCTAGCCAACGTAATAGCCACTAGGAAGGCTGTCTTCCAAGACAAAAACTTTAGATCCACTGATGCAGCAGGGTCAAAAGGAGGAGATACTAATGACTGGAGAACCAAAATGAGATCCTAAGGAGGAAGGGAATCTTTGATGGGAGGATGCAGAAGGAAGTTGCCTTTTAAAAAGGCTTTACATAGCCTAGAAGAGGTGAGTGCAATCTTATTTTCAACTGCATGAAAATTAGAAATGGCTGCCAGCTGTACTTTCACCATGAAGAAGCCAACTCCTTGCTGAAAAATACTAGTTAAGAATTCTAACACCACTGGAACAGGGGCTGTAAAAGGATCCAGGTTTCTCCGAGAGGCCCAGATAGAGAAACGTCACCATTTACTGTGATAGACCTTCCTAGTAGAATCTTTAAGAGAAGCCACTAGTATAGATTTTACAGGGGATGAAAGACTGGGAGTCCTGGCAATCAAGGGAACTGGAGCAGCCAAGCTGTTAGCTTTACACTGTCCAGATTGGGAGGGTAAGCACTCGAAAGATGAGAGATTAGATCCAGACAGGGATCCAGAATCCACTGAGGCACAAGATGATGAGATCAAAGTAAGGGGGTCCTGGAAAAGGACCTAAGACAGTGAGAAGCAGATTCAGACAGCAGAATGTCTTCACTTTCTTCTCGCTCGGACTAAAGTCTCTGACCATCTTCCCAAAAAGGGAAGAACCAACATAAGGAGCGTTGGTATAAGACGTCATGAAGGGCTCAGAGAACTGTTATAAGCGGAACCAGGCATGCCACCGGATGGCAACGCCTGACCCCGCTTTCCGTGTGGCTCCCGCCATGCAATGGGAGAGCAAGCACATAGGCGTGTTAGCTACAAATTTTAGGGTGGCCATTAGTGCATTGAATGTCTTCCTGTCCTCTGCAGACATGGACCCTGGAGTCAATTCCGTGACTTCCTTAACCAGATCTCTCTGGAGTCGAATGACGTGCGCCATGTAGTTCAGCGCCCTAACAGGTCTCTGAAGCAAACTCACTTCCCAAAATGCTCCATCGCTCTCGACTGTCAGGCAGATGGACTGTGGAATGCTCCTGGGAGAGTTCCTTCTTGGTGGCCACCGCCACCAGCACAGCATCAACAGGGGACGCATTGTGCCACCGTAACTTGTCCAGGGGGGGGGGCCTTAAGACCTTGTCCAGGTGCTTAGGTATTGGCTCTATGGTGTCTGGCTCCTTGCACTCCCTAGATGTTATCAAATCCACAAGTGGATCTGCAGGAGGGGACACCCAAGTGGTAGATTGGCCCAAGGCGAATGCCTCCAGAAAGTACAGCTGTGTACACTTACCATAAATATAGATGTTGAGTGTATTCACTACTGCAGTCATGACATTTGGGTTATCCCTGTCAGGGTAGCCCTTGGCCAGCCCGAATACCAGAGACTAAAGTTATGTACTTACCATAACGTTCCATGCGAGTTCATCTCACCTTCATTCTTGACGGATAGGTTCAGAGCTGATCCCTCAGCTCCGATATGGCCATATGCAAAGCTCAAGGCCAAGCCCTCTAGCCCATGATGCACTGTGAATTACCGCAGATCTTGTTTGCTATGTATACTATAACCATGTATATAGTTATTGCCCAAAAGAAGGTAAGAAGACATTGAGCAACCAGGATGAAGCAACATCTGAACTATCAGCCAGGAAGGGGTAAGAGGGAGGGATGCAAGAATGAAGGCAAGATGAACTCACATGGAACTTCATGGTGAGTACATAACTTCTCCGCTTCCCCTACCCCCAATTCCCACCCACCCCCAGGGTCCTACTCATACTTTCTAACCACACCTCTTCCTCTTCCCATTACTCTACACATTTCCCCATTGGCCAACTTTTCATTCATCTCCCATCTCTGACCACTCCCCTCCATACTCACCACTCCCTCCTATCTTTACACACTCACCTTAAAAACTTCCATCTCCACATATATACAACAAATAGTGAATCCTTCCCAATGGCTAATCCAACAATCCCTTTTCAAATTCTACTCTGCTTCACTCTTTCACCACTACCACTTCTAACCTTTGCCTATTTACTCTCCTCATATGAGCACCCAATATTATCCACACACTGACCACTCCAACCAAAAACCAACTCTCTACCCTTACCGCACCTGCATAACCATGCAAACATAACATGCTCACCTAGCTACCTACTTGCAAAGTATCATAGAACACTACACATTAAATATAATACACATCTCAAAAGAGTGGTACATCTGTACAGCAAATTCCCTAACCTAAGCTATCTACTACAACTCCTCACAGTAAGGGACAGTGATATTCATCCTAACCCTGGCCCAACAGCAACCCCTATCTCTCTCCATAACCATAAATCAATTATACCCTTACTAAACCATCTCTCTCCTACTAGCTCATCTTAATATACATAGTATTAAAGTGACTCAACTCAATGCTCTCTTAGAAGTGTACTCCTTTGACATTATCTGCTTAACAGAAACATGGCTAAAACCTGTCGCCAAAGATAATGAAATTATCCCACCTGGATACAATATCCTAAGAATTGACAGAGTAGCTAAGAAAGGTGGTGGGGCTGCTATTCTATTTAAATCTAGCTTACAATTAACCACATACAACTGTAATCTACCTCTGGATTCCAATGCTGAGATTCTCATCTCTAAATTTGAACAATGCTAAATCAATCTATATTATCTGCATGTATCTGTCCCCTGGAAATAACAGCCACCATGGAAAATATCCTTTGCTGGCTATCCCCAACACACCTGCCTCAGGAAACCATAATCCTAGGCAATATAAATTTAGACTGGAATTCCTATTGCAGTAGCCTTCCTACCACCCACATAAACCTATACGGTTTCTCTCAAACCATTACCTCCCCCACCAGAATAAAGCTAACAAGAAAGCATAAACTGGATTCTCACAATCATACTTACTACTATAATTCTGGAAACCTCCCTGATGTGACCACTCGCTTACCTACATCAAAGCCAACACTCCCACTCCAACCTCTATCAGATGTATTAGATTCAAAAAGAAATTTAACCCTGATCTATTCCAAATGGAACTAAGAGCATGCAATTGGGTTCCCTTAAAACACCTCCCTTTAGATTAAGCTGTTAATTTCTTTAATTCTACCTTCCTTGCTATTCTTAATCACCATGCTCCAACCAGATCTATTAGAATTAAGGCCAAGTCTGCCCCATGGCTTTCCTACGAAACCAAATAATTCATCTCAGAAATAAATATTGGGCCAAATGGAGAATGACTAAAAACCCTGTAGACCAACAAAACCTTTAGACAGCTAAGAAATGACACTAAGGCGGCCATACTTTCTGATAAACAAAACTACTACTTACAATATCAACAACCTAATCACAACCCACAGAAATTCTGGGCTAGCATTAAGCAGTTACTCCACCCAGGTCAATCCACTACACCAAACCCTCAAAATACAGACCGGAAAAATCCCATCCATACAGCTAATACCTTCTTTACAGATGCTATCCAAACACTAGTCAACTATCACCTTATACCTTCACACTACCTTCATATACCTCAACCCCACCCCCCTTTTCATTTCAAACCTGTCCCAACCACATTTATTCAAACCCTTTTGAATACACTGAAACCATGCTCTCCTTCTGCAGACCAACTGCCTTCTGAATATCTACAGTTATCATCCAAGGTTATTGCCTATCCTATTTCCATACTGACCAACAAAACCATTACTGAAGGTTACATCCCTACCTTATGGAAAGGATCCCATATTATCCCCCTTCATAAAGGTGGACATTCCACTGAGCTATCAAACTATCGCCCCATTGCCCTTTCTCCTTTAGCTAAAATTATGGAGAAATGTATCCTAGGCAATTACTCCACCACTTAAATCGAAAACAATTTACTTTCAAACTGTCAACATGGTTTCAGACTCTCGCACAGCACTACCACTGCCCTCCTTTCCTTTACGGACTACATTAACAGGCAATGAAACCTACAATCTTTCTTCTGCTCTATTTATCGACCTGTCTAAAGCATTTGACATGGTAAACCACCAGATTTTTCAAACATACTAAAATCTGTCAGACCCACTTTCCATAAAATAGTTCCAATCCTACCTTGACAAACAGCAGCAAGCAGTACTTTGGCATAACACATTATCCACCCATCTACCAATTACCTTAGGTGTCCCTCAGGGGTCCATACTAGGACCTCTCCTCAATATTTATTAATGACCTTCATCTAGCTATCCTGCAAGCCACTTGCATACAATATGCTGACTCCACACTATTATGCTCAGCTACATCCTTTCATGACCTTCACTCTCTCACCCAAAAAGTACTCAACATAGTTGAACAATGGTTCATTCAGCGTTGCCTTCTTTTGAACCCAAAGAAAACCAAACTCCTCCTCTTCACTCTTATTCAAAAGACATCTCTTCTTAATTTCTCGGACATCTACCAATGGTACTATAATATCTCCAGACTCTACCACCAAACTACTAGGTGTCACCATCGTCAATCTGAACTTCGACATCCACATCAACAATGCTATAAAGTTAAAAAAAATTGGCACTCTAGGATTAAAGCCTTCCTTTCTCCTACTGCAAAAACTTCTACAGCTCTCACTCATTTTATCTATACACTCCTTTATGCCTCACCCATTTTACCAACCTGTCCAAGAATAACCTCAAATTGTAAATATCCTATAACATTGCAAGATTTGCTACAGGCAATCCATTTAGAGCCCACCATTGTATAAATTTAAATCAGCTGGGATGGTTAGAACTACAACACCTGATTAAATTTCACCAACTAACCATTGCCCACAATATTCTTCATAAACCTTCTAATACTCCAAGGTTATCTAGCCTTATCCCCCCCTATAAAAATCTGAAGTCCTTACGCTCATCACACAAACTTCTTGTACACACCTCTAAACATAACAGGGCTGGGGATTCTCTCTTCTCTAATACTGTAGGTAAATCCTGGAATCTTCTCCATAATGACCTCTCCTCACTCACCTCTCTCTCTGCAAAAACGGACTTGAACTTTACCTCAAATCATACTGGCTATGCCCCTGTTCCAAACCAGACTAGTCATCTACCTCTACAAACTTGCCTTACCTATCCAGTGCTTACTATGCTCTGTTATATCTTCAGTCATATTTATTTTTCTTATCTACCTTTTTTACATTTCTATGCACTTTATATACCTTTTTTTTTTTTAAATAAGCCCATAGTAACATCACTACACAACTAATTTCCTTTCTACTACTGACTTAACCTGTATTATATCTCCGTACAATTTGCACTTATGACTACCTCAATGTACATCCTGTTATAACCTCTATGCTGTACTGCATGTTACCACTGTTGATGATTTTTCACTACAATTGTTATTTATTATATTTGATTTTTGTTGTTTGTACTTGTATTTGATCTCATCTTGGAGCTCATCTCCCCAGGCCTCTACTGAAAATGGACATATATCCAGTTAGACTAGCCAGTCAACAAATGTAAAATAAAAAAATAATTAATGTGAAGTTGTTCAATCTCACCGTTCTTTGACTGATTGGTACCATCCCTAGTACCATCAATCTCGGGTGGCTCATGAGTACATTTTTCAGGACCATGGACCCAAAGGAAACCCTGTCCCTGGAGGCCTTATCAACTTTGTAATGAGTGATAAAGGTATGAGATTTTGGCCAAGTGGCTGCTGCACAAATGTTATCAAGGGGCAGTTTGGCTGAAAACACAGCGGATGTAGAAACTGCTCTGGCTGAGTGAGCTTTAATCTTGTGTTGCAAAAGCATATTGGCAGCTGAATAGACAAAGGTGATACAGATAACCATTTAGACAAAGTTGTTTTAGCCACTGGTCTACCTTTCCTGGATTCAGAGAATGAAACAAAGAGCTGGTCTGATTTCCTGACATACTTTGTTCTATCCAAATAAAACCTGAGCTGTCTGTGAGCATCAAGTTTGTGCAGCATATACTCCAACTTATTGGAATAATTAGGGAAGAAAACTGGTAAGTCAATAACTTGGCTGATATTAGTTTCTGAACAAACTTGGGTCAAAAAGGAAGGATTTGTCCTAAGACAATCTATCAGCATTAAAAATCAAATGAGGGCTTATGGATAAAGCCTGAAGCTCTGACACTCTGCGGGCAGAAGTAACAGCTACCAGAAAAATGGTTTTCTACGACAAATATTTGAGGTCACAATATGATGCTGGTTCAAACGGAGGGAGGATTATACGTGAAAGCATAAAATTTAGATTCCATGGAGAATAAGGAGCTTTCACAGGTGGTCTCAAATGAAATGACCCTTTGAGAAAGGCTTTGGATAACTTGTGGGACATTTAAACCGGTCAATCCAAAGATGAAAATTAGATACAGCAGCCAACTGGATCCGAACTGTTGCTGCTGCCATTCCTTTGTTAAAAATCAGTCATGGAGGCTTGGTCAGGATCAATATTATGCTTAGAGGCACTTATGGAAAATCTCTTCCACTTGCTAAGATGTAATCTTCTAGTGGACGGCTTATGAGAAGACAAAAAGATGTTGTCTCATTGGAAAAGTTATGAAGCCTGGCTAGGAGGGGTTCTGGAGCAGCCAAGCTGTCAGCTTCAATGACAGCAGAGAGGGATGAAGGTCCCCCGACGGATGTGTCAGGTGGTCTGGAACTGGGTCCAGAATCCAAGGATCCTCCAAGAGATGATGTTGAAGGAATGGGAACCAAATCTGCCAAGGCCAATGAGGGGCTATAAGGATTATGGTTCTTTCCCAGGGATTTTGCTTTCTTTAAAACTTGGGTATCAATGGTATTGGTGGAAATGCAGAGAGGAGACCCGGGTGTCAATCGTGTACGAGTGCATCCCTTGGGGCTTCTCCCGGAGGGGGAATCAGGGCAAAGTAGCTTCTGCATTTTGTGTTGATGTGACTGGCAAAAAGGTCGCAGCAAGGTTGGCCCCATTTGCAGAAAATCTTGTCCCCAATCTGACGGACCACTTGTGTGGCAACAAGATTGCCCTGTTTAGTTTGTCTGCTATCACGTTGCATCTCCCCGGGATGTGCGTTGCCAACAGAAAGTGCTGGAAGGAAACCGCCCACTGCCAAACTGAGGGATTCTCAGCAAAGGGGGTAAGATCTGGTTCCCCCTTGCTTGTTCAAGTACCAGACTACTGACATTGTCTGTGAATCGCAATCGTTCCTAGAGGAAGAGTCCTGAAAGTACTGCCATGCCAAAAGTACTGCTCATCTCCAGAACATTGATATGCAAAAGTGTGACTCTTGATCGGCCCATGTGCCTTGGGCAGTCTTGCCCTGAAAATGACCCCCCCCCAACACCCTATCAGGGAAGCATCTGTGGTCACAATGGCTACTGGAGGGGGTAGAACAAAGGGGTGTCCTATTGTGACATTAAGAGAAGTCAACCACCACTGGAGATCTTTCTTGCAAGAGCTTGTAAATCAATATTGTGTGCTCCATGGGCAGTTCCTGGTAAGACCACTGAGTGGAAAACAGCCACTGAAGGATCTGTATATGTATTCTTGCTAATGGTATAGCTAGGATTGCTGCAGCCATCATAACTAATACTTTCAGAACTTCTGAAGCTGGTGCTTTGCCTTTTGATACCAATGTGCTGACATGCTGAAGAAGAAAGATTCTTTCGACTGGTAGCCTTAGAGTGGTGGTTGAGGTGTCTAGCTCTGCCCAGATAAAACCGATACCCTGCGATTGCGACAAGGCAGACTTTTCTGAGTTGACTAATACCTAAATGATTGCAGAGTGACAGAGTATACTCCTTTGCCTGAATAAGTTGATGCCTGGTGGTGGCAGTAAAGAGCCAATCGTCTAGGTACGGAAACACCTGGAATCCTAGACGTCTCAGGTGAGCCATGCCCACTGTCATGCATTTGGTGAACACTCTGGGGGGGCTGTCATGAGACCAAACGGCAGGGCTTGAAAATGAAAATGATTGGCTCCCAGACGGAAATGCAGATCTCTGGATGGCCTGGCCATCCTTATGTGGTAGTACGCATCCTTGATATCTATACAGCACATCCAATTGTCTTTCCCTAGGAATGGAAGTATAGATGAAGCGTGACCATCTGGAACTTCTTTCTTTACACATTGGTTAAGTCTGCCGAGGTCCAAAATCCATCTCTAGTCCCGTTTTCTTTGGAACCAAAAGCAATCTAGTAAATTCCAGATCCCATTTGGTCTGCTGGGACTGGTTGAATGACTTTTGTAGCAACTTTCAAACCTCTATAGTTGCTTGTTCTCTAACTGTGTGGAATTTCTGGGATTCTCCTTATGGACGGGGGGGGGGTGGCGAATGGTATGAAGTACCCTCTAGAAATAATGCTTTGTATAGAGCTGTCTTATTCCTACCCAGGCGTCTGGGTACAAAGATATGCGACCCCCATCTGCCTCCAGAGCAGGACAGCAAGGCCTCCTTTCAGGAGCGCTGGTAGGGTTGCCCAGAGAAGTGATCTGTCACCCTGATGTTGTGGACACCCTCTGCTGTGAGGACGGTGTTTTCCACTATTACCCCCTCCTCTGCTCCTGGAGGGGGGGGGTTCACCATGTGTGTCCTGAAAGGTTCCCTGGGCTTTCTAGAGCCACATTTTCCCCTCCCCTTTGACCTTTGGGATAGGGTCAGGTAGGGGGTAGAAAAACAGAGTTCGACGGCAGACAGAGTCATTCCCTCCTGTTCACACCTGGTCAAGGTTTCCTTCACTTTAGGCCCAAAAAGGGATGAGCCATCAAGTGGGGTGCTAATGAAGGATGACTTGAAGGGCTCCGTGAAGGAACACAAGCGCATCCAGGAATGTCTAAGAGCGATTCCTGTACCTGCTGCCCTACTCGTTCCATCAGCTGCATAGAATATAACACACATGGATAAGTAGACAATAGAATTTAAGGCAGAATGCTGGGCAGCCACTTTGTCAGAGGCACCTGCAACTACTGCACCCTGAAAAAGCATCTCCCAACTCCTTAAGGAGATCTCTTTGCAACCTAGTAAAATGGGTTAAGTAATTCAGTGAATGGAGAACAAAAGTCGCTGAACTGAACATGCATTTTCCATATCTATCCATGATCCTAGACTCTCTATTACAGGATGGATAGAGGAGGAAGTCTCGGACATTTTCTTTCTGGTGGCTGCTGCTACCATCATGGTATCAACTGGGACTCCTTTGGTTAAGAAAGTTTTTGTCTGGTGGCCTGATAAACTTGTTAGGCCTCTAGGGACAGGCTCCATGGACTCCTGCGACTTCCATGCCCTTCAAGGAACCAACTGCATGAGCTCATTGAACGGCAGAGACACCCAAGAGGTGGAGGGTTGAGACCCGAAAGCCTTCAGGAGAAAGTACAGTTGTGTACACTTACCATAAATGTAGATGTTAGAGTGTATTCACTGTTGCAGTCATTACATTTGCGTTATCTGCTAGCAGTAGCCCTCAGTCGGCCTGATTAACAAAGTCTTGGGTCCTGCGCCTGTCGCCGTCCCTTTTCCATGATGTCAGGTCATCAGGGGTATAAAACATGCAGCAGATGCCATTACATCAGTTTTTCTTGCCCCAGATGTCCGGTGCCCCCCTAATGGGAATCAATCAAATCTAAAAATACGAGGATATACCTTCAACAAAAAAGCAAATACACCACAAAGCTTTTAGAGCATAGTAAGTGAGAGTAGAGATATAGCCAAAAGAAGAAAGGGGGCTGGAGGAAGGGTAACCAGGATTGCAACAGTGAATACACTCGAACATCTACATTTATGGTAAGTGTACACACAAAGTACAGTTTTGTACCTACCATAAATGTAGATGTCCGATAGGTATGCATCTGCAGTCCTAACATAAGGGTTGTCCTGCCTCAGGCAGCCCTTCGGTCGGCCGGATTCCAAAGTCTGGGTCTGGCCTCGGCTGATGTCGCACTTCACCCGACGTCACAGCTGCTGGGGTATAAAGGCATCAGCCGACGCCATTTTCCTCAGTGTTTCTTGCCCCAGATGCCAGGTGCCCTCTAGGAAGGCTAAATTTGGATAACTGCAAATAATTCCAAACAGTAGAGAGCAAAAAAAAAAAAAATATAGATATATATATATACACACACACAAACAAATACACCATAATAGATTCCGCCAGCTAGCTAAAAGAGGGGTAAATACCCTAGGAATACCACAGAGAAGGAGGGTGGGTAATCCTGACTGCAGATGCATACCTATCGGACATCTACATTTATGGTAGGTACAAAACTGTACTATGTCCTTCAAGGATGCATCTGCAGTCCTAACATATGGGTAGAATACCATAGCCAAACTGGGGGAGGAGGCACTAAGATAAAGATGGTGTAGTTAAGATCCCTTGCAAAACAGCAGTTGCAAACCCTGCTCGGGATCTGGAGTATAAGGGAAGATTATAATGCTTGGCAAATGTATGCACGGAGCTCCAAGTAGCAGCTTCTAAAATGTCTTTGGTAGCCACTCCTCGTAGGAAAGCTGTAGTGGTGGCTGTAGCTCTTGTGGAATGAGGTCTGATATTTTCAGGAGTTGTCTTTCCATGAAAAGAGTAACAAAATCGAATGCAATTTCCTATCCATTTTGAGATTGTCTGTTTTGAAATTGCTTTTCCTTGCATTCCTGTTGCATATGCTACCAGAAGCTGGTCAGTTTTTCTGTTGGTCTTAGTTCTGTCCAGATAGTAGCGTAATTGTCTGTGCACATCCAAGGTATGTAGCAGTCTTTCCCCCCTGTTCTGTGGGTTGGGGAAGAATGTAGGTAAATGAATCGCTTGGTTCAATGATACCCTGGAGACCACTTTTGGCATAAAGGTAGGGTTAGTTCTTAGAGAGACTCTATCCTGATGGAAGATAAGGAAGGGTTGTACTGCCATTAATGCCTGTAACTCAGATACCCTTCTTGCTGAAGTGATTGCTAGCAGGAAAGCAGTTTTCCAAGACAAGAACTGTAAATCTGCTGTTGCTGCTGGTTCAAGGGGGGGAAGTGTTAACTTTTCCAGCACAAAGTTGAGATCCCATGTAGGTAAAGGTGGTTTCCGTGGAGGTTTTACATTTTTGATTCCTCTCAAGAACTGCCTGAGTAGAGGATGAGAGAAGACTGGAGGATCCATGTTGTATTCTGCTGAAATTGTTGATGCATGAATCTTAATGGAGGAGTAGGACAGGCCATTGTGGAACAGTTCTGCTAAGTATTCCAGGATGTGTGCTATGTTTGCCAATGAGACATTTTCTCCCTTTGCTGCACTCCAAATGAGGTATCTTTTCCACTTGGCTGAATAAGTTTTCCTTGTGGAGGGTCTGCGTGCCTCCAGGATAATGTCCTTAACCCTCTGAGATAAATCTGGGTTATTTTGTTTTATGCAATATTCCAAGCAGCTAGCTGCAGTGTTTTCAAGTTTGGATGTAGGATCTTGTAGTTGTTCTGTGTTAGAAGTAAGGGACATAGAGGTAGAGGCCATGCGTGTGTCCGAGACATGCTTCTCAGTAGCGGGTACCAATGTTGCCTCAGCCAGTCTGGAGCTATCAGGATTACCCTTGGCTGATCCTCTTTGATCTTCAGTAGGACTTCTTCAGTAGGACTTTGTACATCAAAGGAAGAGGTGGGAATGCATATGCTGTCAGGTTTTTCCAGCTGAAGGAAAGGGAGTCCACCCTCCAAGCAAGTGGGTGGTATGCTCTTGTGCAGAATTTCTTCAATTGGTGGTTGTGTGGGGAGGCGAACAGGTCTATCTCTGGTAGTCCCCATTTCTTTGTTATGGCTTTGAAGATATCTGGATGCAGCATCCATTCGTGAGCATCCGTGGTAGTTCTGCTTAAGGTGTCTGCTAGTGAATTTTCTTTTCCTGGTACAAATCTGGCCTGAAGTTGAATGTTGAGATTCAGGGCCACATTCCACAGGTCCATTGCCATCCGGCATAGAGGATATGAGTGTGTACCTCCCTGTTTGTTGATGTACCACATGACTGTGGTATTGTCCGTCATCAGCAGGTGACCTTGAAGGAGTGGTCAGAATGCCGGGATCGCATGTTTCACTGCCAGCATCTCCTTTAGATTTATGTGTAGATTCAGCTGGTCTTGGGTCCATAGGCCTTGTATACACTTGTCCACCATGTGTGCCCCCCAGCCTAGGTCTGAGGCGTCCGTGGTGATGGTCTGGCTTGGATGAGGTTTGTGGAAAGGCAATCCTCTGTTCAACTGACAGGCCTGAGCCCACCACAGGAATTCTTGCTTCAGGCATGGAATTATTGGAATCTGGGCTTCTAGACTGTGCTTGTGTTGAGACCATACATTCCTTAGGTACCATTGCAACTTTCTCATATGCAGCCTGGCATGCGGAATCAATATTATGCAGGATGCCATGTAACCAAGGGCTTGCAGGACTTTCCTTGCAGTAAGCTGAGTTTGTGTTGTTAATGTCATGAAACAGACTGGTAGTTGCTTTTGTTTTTCTTCTGTGAGAAAAGCCATCTGAGTTGATGGATCCAGTTCTGCACCCAAGAATGTTATCCTTTGGGATGGTACTAGTCTTGACTTTTGCATGTTGACTGTGTATCCCAAGGCTTGCAACAGTTGTATGACATTTTCCAAATCTTTTGTTAATTTTGCCTTGTTGTCCGCTTGTATTAGGCAGTCGTCCAGGTATGGGTAAATTTGAATTCCCTGAAGCCTGCAATGAGCAATTACTGATGCCAGGCATTTCGTGAATACTCTGGGCGCAGTAGATAAGCCAAAGGGCAATGCTGAGAATTGATAATGCTCTAATCCTGCAAGAAATCTGAGGTGTCTTCTGCAATCTGGTCGTATAGGGACGTGCAGGTATGCCTCCTTGTGATCTAGAGTCACCAGCCAAGACTCCTTGCCCAGCATGGGAAGAAGTTGCTGGAGGGTCAGCATTTTGAATTTTGGAACAATGAGGTATGTGTTCAGTGCGGACAAGTCGAGAATAGGTCTCCATTGATTTTCTTTTCTTGGTACAAGGAAAAGCCTGGAGTAAAATCATTGGCCTTGTTCCACAGGCGGTACCTTTTCTATAGCTCTCATCCTTAGTAAGTTGTTGATTTGTCTTAGAGCGTCTGTTTTCTGGCTTGGTGGTAGGTTTGGCATTCCTCTTTTTTGGTAGAGTGTGGAAGTGAAACCTGTAGCCCTTGTCTATTGTTTGTAAAGTCCATTTGTCTCCTGTAATGTAATGCCAGTTGTCGGAAAATAAGGCTAGTTTTCCGCCCAAGGGCGCTTCCAGTTGTTCCCTGGTAGGCGGAACCAGAGCCAAGTCATTGTGTCTGCCCTGTGGAAGTGGTTGTAGTTGAATCTGTGGCAGTACTTCTCTGGTTGGTAGGTTGCCACTGACGTCCCCTGTAGGCACCCCTAGATTGAGCTCTGCCTCTTGGGCGCCTATTTCTGCCTCTCTGTGCTCTGGAGTTGTCTGGAAAGGACCAATTCTTGAAGGCCAATTTCTGCTAAACCTCGGAGGTTGGACCTGTAAGAAATCCTTGACTGTTTGGACAGATTTTGCTTTTTCTTCCACCTTCTTTAGAACCTCCTGTGCAGGGAGCCAAACAAACTTTGTTTCTCCATAGGAGCATCTAGGAGTTTTGACTTAACATGGTCTGGTAAGGATTGTTCTTTTAACCAGGCATGCCTTGGAATCCCTGTTCCCGTCATCGCTGATCTAAATGAAGCCTCCAATGCATCATAGCCAAATTTTAAAACTGGTTACTGACCTGCTGAGAGTTATGTACCAAATCCTGAAGGGACTTGCGGTCTATAGGTTCAGGAGAGGACAGTTTTTTATTTAGCTGGTCTAACAAAAATTCCTGGTACTGAATCATGTGAAATTGACAGTTTAAGGCCCTGGCCAAAAGAGTAGCAGAAGTATAAACCTTTTTACCCCATCTCTCTAATGCTCTAGATTCCCTTTCAGAGGGAAGAGGGGTTTTGGCAGAGGCAGCTGCCACACCTTTAGGGCCCTGTGAAATGGTTTCAGGGTCTGCAACAGGAGCCTTATACAAATGGTAGTGTGTGTCCGGGACCCTGTAATATCTGTCAGGCTTGGCAGGGGCCGGAGGAAGAGAATCAGGGGCAGTACAGGCATCATTATATGCATCATCAACAACTGTTAGTACTGGGGGAATGGCTAAGGGCCTATGCTGTGGTAAGTGTAAAAAAGTCCTTAGCCTTTTCCTTGAATCTGAAAAATCCTGGCCCTGCCATTGGAAGTGTTCCCTCATAGCATGTAAGGTTTCCCCAAAAGAAAATTCTTCAGGAGGAGAAGCAGAAGGAATGGAGTCTTCTGCATCAGAATCCTCATAAGGAGAATATGGGCCTTCCCGAGGGTCTGAAATATCTGAGTCATCCGAGGAATAGTCTGTAGAGACAGGTTCCGGGGGTTCAGTCCTAGGCCTCTTATCTGGAGGGGGCTGAGAGGCCCTGTCTGGGTGAGGTTGGGATCCCCTGATCAAAGAAATGAGATCCTCAGCCAGGCTGAGTATTTGGGAACTAGAGGTAGGCCTATGTGAGGGAGTTTTAGCAGGTAAGGCCTTAGAAGATTTAGCTGCTTTAGCCCTGGAAAAAGCCTTGACAGACATAGAAGCAGGGGGTCTAGCAGCCCCACGTGCAGGGGTAGGTATGTCTAAAGGAATAGTGTCTGACAAATCCTGGGTACCTGCTTCTGTAGCAGTAAATTCAGTAGCCGATTCAGCCATGCTCTGTGAGGCCTCTGCTATCGAAGGCATGCTTTCGGCCGAAGGAAGAACCGAGGACTCTGTTTCAGCAGAAACAGAGACACTCGCGGTCCTTTTCCTTGCGCTTTTTAGCTAATTGTGTAGTCGGAGTCTCCGACGGCATTTTGTATGCAAAAGCGGGACCAAAAAACTCCTCTGCAAACTCCAACCGATGTCTAAGCGTCCATCGGTTGAAGGAAGCACAGGCTAGACAAGCTGATACGTCGTGGTCTGGGCCTAAGCAAGGAAGGCAGTAAGAGTGGAAATCCTTATGAGGTATTTGTTTCCCACAAGTTAAACAATTATTTACGGTGTCTGACATCGGCTGAGGCAAGAAAGAGTCCCCAACGGGGTACTTAGCTTTTTAGAAGTCTTCGGTAGTAGAAATCTCTGGATCTGACCGACCGGCACTTGCGAACAGCTTCTGCTTCGGGCACCACGCGGCAAGAAAGACTGAGGAAAATGGCGTTGGCTGATGCCTTTATACCCCAGCAGCTGTGACGTCGGGTGAAGTGCGACATCAGCCGAGGCCAGACCCAGACTTTGGAATCCGGCCGACCGAAGGGCTGCCTGAGGCAGGTCAACCCATATGTTAGGACTGCAGATGCATCCTTGAAGGACATCTGTATTATGTTCTTAGTGTTTCACTGTTGCAGTCAGTACATTTGGGTAGATTCCCAAAGTTAAGTTTGGGAGGAGGAAGTTAAACAGAATTAGGACCAGCTACAAGGCCCTGCAAGACTGCAGTGGCAAAACCAGCTCTGGATTTAGAGAAAATTGGCAAATGCTAGTGCTTGGTGAAAGTATGTACAGAACTCCAGGTAACAGCTTCTAGGATGTCCCTAGTAGGTATGCTCCTGAGAAAGGCTGTACAGGTAGATGCAGCCCTGGTTGAATGGGGTCCGATGCCATGTGGGATAGATTTTCCATGGTGCTTATAGCAGAAATGAATGCAGGGACCTATCCATTTTGAAATAGTTTAAATAGCTTTCCCCCCTGTCCCTGCAGCAAAGGCCACGAGCAGTTGCTCAGATTTCCTTTGGGGTTTAGTCCTGTCTAAGTAGAATCTAAGCTGTCTGTGCACATCTAAAGAGTGCAGTATTCGTTCCCCTTTGTTCTGTGTGTTAGGAAAGAAGGTAGGCAAATGAATGGACTGATTAAGAACTACGCTAGATACCACCTTGGGCATGAAGGAGGGATTGGTTCTGAGGGACACCCTGTCCGCATGAAAGATGATGAAAGGTTCCACTGCCATAAGGGCCTGTAATTCAAATACCCTTCTTGCAGAAGTGATTGCTAAAAGGAAAGGGGTGTTCCAGACAAAAAAAATTAAATCGGCAATAGCACCTAGCTCGAAAGGAGGAAGAGTGAGTTTCTCCAAGACAAAGTTAAGATCTCAGGCTGGAGTTGGAGCTCTCCTGGGTGGCCTTACATTTTTGGCCCCTCTGAGGAACTGCTGGAGCAGTGGGTGAGAGAAGAGGGGAGGCTCTGTGCTATAATGATCTGAAATGGCTGAGGCATGAATTTTGATGGAGGAAAAAGACAAGCCCTTATGAAGCATCTCAGTCAAGTATTGTAGAATCTGAAATAAATTGGGGACAGCTGCGTTCACTCCTTGAGACTGGTTCCATAGGTTGGTACTAGGCTATCGGCCCATGGCCTATACAAGCCTAGCCATAACAATTCTCTGGCTATTTCTTCCCACACTATTTACTTCCTGGACACCTGTCTAGCAGGGCAACTGACGTAATCCCGGGGTGAATTTCCTCTCATCCAATCGTCAAGGTTCCTTTTAAAGAGGGCCAAAGAGGCGCTCTGCTTGGCATGTATGGGCAGTCTATTCCAGAATCTTGAGAGTCTCTGGGTCAGGAAAGTACAGTTTTGTACCTACCATAAATGTAGATGTTAGAGTGTCCACACTGCTGCAGTCATTACACTTGGGGTTATCCTGCAGTCAGGTGGTCCCCGTAGTCGGCCAGAGTTCCAAAGTCTTGGTCCAGCGTCTGTTGCTGTCGCTTCTTCCCTGACGTCAGTGCGCCAGGGGGTATACAAGATGCATCAGACACCATTTTCTTCAGTTTTTCTTGACCCAGATGTCAGGTGCCCCCAAGTAGGTAGGCAATACATATTGCTAGTAAAAAATATACATAGAAAAAAACAATACCTTCAGTTACAAGCAAATACACCACAAAGGTTGTATAGGATAGAAAGGTATAAATAAGTCCAGCTAGTTCAGAGGGGATGGAGGGAGGATAACCTGGACTGCAGCAGTGTGAACTCTCTAACATCTACATTTATGGTAGGTACAAAACTGTACTAGGTTCATCGTGTTACACTGCTGCAGTCATTACACTTGGGTAGAATCCCAAAGCTAAGGTTGGGTGGCTGGTCTATAAAGAGTTAGGATTGGCTATGAGGCCCTGCAAAACTGCAGTGGCAAATCCTGCTCTGGATTTAGAGTAAAGAGGCAAGTGGTAATGCTTGGTAAAGGTGTGCACTGAACTCCAAGTTGCAGCCTCCAAAATTTCCTTGGTAGTTACTCCTCTGAGAAAGGCTGCTGAAGTGGCTGTTGCCCTGGTGGAATGTGGCCTGATGTTATTAGGGACTGATTTTCCATGCTGTGTGTAGCAGTAACGAACAGTGTCCTATCCATTTGGATACAGCCTGCTTTAAGATAGCCTTGCCCTGTGATCCTGCAGCATATGCTACAAACAGTTGCTCAGTTTTCCTGAAAGCTTTTGTTTTGTCCAAGTAGAAGCGTAGCTGCCTTTGCATGTCCAAAGAGTGCAGCAGAAGTTTCTCCCCTTTATTCTGGGGGTTTGGATAAAAAGTTGGCAAATGGATGGTTTGGTTAAGAGCCACACTTGATACCACCTTTGGCATAAAGGTAGGGTTTGTCCTTAAAGAAACCCTGTCCTGATGAAAAATTATAAAGGGTTCCACTGCCATTAATGCCTGTAGCTCTGAGACGCTTCATGCTGAAGTTACTGCCAATAGCAGAGCTGTTTTCCATGATAAAAATTTTAGATCGGCTGTATTGGCTGCTTCAAAAGGTGGCGGTCAGTTTTTCCAAAACGAAATTGAGGTCACAAGTTGGTGCTCTCCGGGGCGGTCTTATGTTTTTAATCCCTCTGAGGTACTGCTTTAGCAAGGGATGAGAGAGAATAAAAGAGGACCCGTGTTGTAATGTGCTGAAATGGCAGAGGCGTAGATCTTGAGAAGGATAGGCCTTTGTCCAGCATCTCAGTTAAGTATTGTAAAATCTGAGGAATGTTTGGGACAAGAGGGTCAAGGCTTTGAGCCTGGTTCCAGGCGCAGAATGTAGGCCTCCTGGCCTCCAAAATGACATCCATAACAGCTTTAGAGAGAGGTGTTGCCCGTTTGACTAATGAATCTGCCATGCAGCCAGGTTTAGGGTTTTGAGCTGACCGTGCAGGATCTGATTGTTTCGTTGAGTCAGGTGTGGAATTTGAGGCAAAATCCATGGTGGGCCTTGAGCTAAGTTCTTTAAGATTGGGTACCAGTGCTGGCGTGGTCAGTCTGCAGCAATCAGGATCATCTGTGTTTTTTCTTGTCTGGCTTTTAGAAGTACTTTGAGAGGAGAGGCAGTGGTGGGAAGGCATAAACTTTTAGGCTTTTCCAGCTGAACAAGAGAGCATCCACTTTCCATGCTTGTGTGTGATAAGTCCTTGTGCGGAATTTTTGTAGTTGGCAATTCAGTGGGGAGGCAAAAAGATCTATGTCTGGGCATCCCCATTTTTGTGTTACCATACTGAAGATTTGTGGATTCAATTTCCATTCATGAGGGTCCATGATATTTCTGCTGAGATGGTCTGCCAGAGTTTTTTTTCTTTCCTGGCAGGAATTGTGCCTGCAGATGAACTTGATACGTTAGAGCTGTGTTCCACAAGGTCATGGCTTGCCTGCATAGGGGATAAGAATGAGTGCCCCCTTGCTTATGTACCACATTACTGTGGTGTTGTCGGTCTTTAATAATTGTCCTGGATGCAGAAGGTCCTTGAAAGCTGTTAGAGCATTTTGAACAGCCAACATTTCTTTTTGATTGATGTGAAGATGCATCTGGTCTGTGGTCCACTGGCCCCGAATGAATTTTCCTGCCATGTATGCTCCCCAGGTGTAATCCAAAGCATCTGTTAAGAGTCTGCCTAGCTGTGGGTAGGGTAAAAGGCTGACCCTTGTTTAGGTGACATGCCTGTACCCAACATCAAAACACTTTTTAGGTACCATTGTAATTTCCTCATATGCAGTCTGACATATGGTATTAGTAGTATGCACGATGCCATGAATCCCAGGGACTGCAGAATTTTTCTTGCAGGGAGATGGGTTTTGCCAGTAATTGAAATACTGAGTTAGTTGAACTTGTCTGGTGTGAGATAAGCCATCTGGGCTGTTGTATTTAAGCGGGCACCCAGGAATATAATCTGCTGTGAAGGCACTAGTTTTGACTTCTTTTCGTTTACTGTGTACCCTACAAAAATTAGCAATCTTTTTACAAACGCCAGATGCTGTAGAAGAATGTCCTTTGTCTCTGCTTGAATGAGGCAGTCGTCCAGGTATGGATATATTTGGATTCCTTTTTGACGGCAAAATGCAATTACTGGTGCCAGGCACTTTGTAAAGACCCTGGGCGCAGTAGATAAGCCAAAGGGCAGTGCAGAGAATTGGTAGTGCATTGTACCAGCTTTGAATCTGAGGTATCGTCTGCAATTTTGTCCAATAGGGACATGCAGGTATGCCTCTGAGGTCCAGAGTAACAATCCAAGCCTTCTTGCCCAGCATGGGTAGAAGCTGCTGTAATGTCAACATTTTGAATTTTGGAATTTCCAAGTATTTAGAATTGAAAGGTCTAATATGAGCCTCCAGGCCTTGTCCTTTCTGGGGACCAGAA
The DNA here is from genome assembly GCF_019279795.1 of Protopterus annectens. Taxonomy (NCBI): domain Eukaryota; kingdom Metazoa; phylum Chordata; order Ceratodontiformes; family Protopteridae; genus Protopterus; species Protopterus annectens. Next base: position 1,367,035,169 of record NC_056729.1, read on the forward strand.
AGAGTCCTGAGTAAAACCCTTGTCCCGGTTCTGGTACTTTTTGAATAGCTCATGTCCATGAGGGCTGAAATTTGTTTTTGTGCCTCTGCCCATTGATTTTGAGGCAAGTCTGGCATTCCTTTTAGCCTTGGTAAAGTATGAAAGTGGAACCTGTAACCTTGAGACAACATTCAGAACCCATTTGTCTTGGGTGATTGTTTTCCAGTTTTGAGAAAAAAGTGCTAGTTTTCCCCCTAAGGGGGCTGCCAAAAGGGAAGTGCTTGGCGTAGGAAGGGGGAAGTCATTGGGACTGATTCCTGTAAGGTTGAGACTTGTCCTCACCTCCTTTTGGGGTTGAGGTGCCCCACTGTCATGGTCTGTTAGAGCCTTGGGGTTGAGATCTGCCTCTTGGGCGTCTGTATCTGCCCTCTCTGTGGCCTGTCCGACAATGGAAAGGACGAATTCTTTGTTGGCCAATTTCTGCTAAATCGAGGTGGCTGTACCTGTAAGAAATCCTTGACTGTTTGCATAGATTTAGCTTTATCCTCCATTTTCTTTAACACCTCTTCTGCCTCAACACCAAACAAGGTATCATGCTGTAAAGGAGCATCCAATAATGTTGCCTTAACATGAGCAGGAAAACTCTGTTCTTTTAACCAAGCATGTCTTCGAATCACAAACCTGTAACTGCGGGTCTACAAGAGGCCTCTAAAGAATCAAAACCACATTGCAGAGTACGTTTTCCCACCTGTTCAACTGCATGCAATAAATCATGCGTTTATTTACAGTCAGGAGCTTCTGAGCTTGCAAGCATTTTCTGTTTTAACTGAGCCATTAAATATTGTTGTTACTTAAGCATGTGAAACTGGCAATTTAAAGCCCTTACTGCTAAAGTTGCAGAAGTGTAAACTTTCTTCCCCATCTATCCAAAGCTCTGGAATCTGTCAGAGGGTACTGGATTTTTTGCAATGGAAGCCTTAACCCCTTTTGGACCCTGGGAAATAGTTTCTGGATCACCAGAAGGGCTTTTATAAAGAAACTAGAGAGTCAGGGACTCTAATACCTATCTGACTTAGCTGGTGCAGGGGGCAAAGAATCAGGAGATGAGCTGGATTCAGACAAAGTACAGTTGTGTACAATTACCATAAATGTAGATGTTAAGAGTGTCTTCACTGTTGCAGTCATGACTGTAGGGTTCTCCTCTGCCGGTAGGCAGTCCCCAGTCGGCCAGAATCCCAAAGTCTGGGCCCAGTGTCAGCTGTTCAGCAATGCTGCCTGACGTTAGAGGGCCAGGAGTATAAAGCTAGCAGCAGATGCCATGTTCCAGTTTTTCTTGCCCCAGATGTCAGGTGTTCCAAAATGTGTAAGCCCATACCCTTTGCAAATACACCTCAAAAGGGTGAAGGGAACCACACAAAAGAAAAAAATAAGAGGGGACAGGAGGGAGGGTAACCCAGACTGCAACAGTGAAGACACTAACATCTACATTTATGGTAAGTGTACACAACTGTGCTATGTTCATCGTATTTCACTGTTGCAGTCATGACTGTAGGGTTGAGTCCCAAAGCAGAATAAAAGGGAGGTGGTCATAAAGTAGAGGGGGCGGCTAAATGGCCCTGCAAGACAGCAGAAGCAAAGCCTGCCCTAGACTTAGAGTAGAGAGGTAGATTGTAGTGCTTGGAAAAAGTATGCACTGAACTCCAAGTTGCAGCTTCCAAAATGTCTTTGGTAGGAACTCCCCTGAGGAAGGCAGCTGAAGTGGCAGCAGCTCTGGTAGAGTGAGTCCTTATACTACCTGGGATTTGCCTTCCATGGTGTGAATAGCAAAATCTGATTCCTGAGCAATCCATTTAGAAATGGTCTGTTTTGAAATGGCTTTACCTTGGGAACTTGAAGCATCAGAAACAAACAATTGCTCTGATTTCCTAATGTCCTTGGTTCTGTCCAGGTAAAAAGGTAGTTGTCTGTGTACATCCAAGGAATGCAAGATCCTTTCCCCCTTATTTTGAGGACTGGGGACAAAAGTTGGTAAGTGAATAGTTTGATTTAAAGCCACTTTGGAAACCACCTTAGGCATGAAAGTACGATTAGTCCTTAAAGACACCCTGTCTTGATGAAAAATAATATAAGGTACCACAGCCATGAGAGCTTGCAACTCCTAAACTCTCCTGGCAGAGGTAAGAGCTAACAGGATGGCTGTCTTCCAAGATAAAAACTTGATGTCAGATGTGGCAGCAGGCTCAAAAGGAGGTAAGGTGAGTTTTTCCAAAACATAGTTGAGATCCCAAGCAGGAATGGGTGGAGATCTAGGGGGCCTTAAGTTCTTAGCTCCTCTGAGAAACTGTCTCGAGCTGATGGGAAAAGATTGGAGGGTCTGAATTATGAGCAGAAATAGAGGCATGGATCTTTATGGAAGAGAAAGAGAGACCCTTGTGTAAGAGATCTGTCAGGTAAAGTAAAATCAGAGGAATGTTAGGAATAAGAGGATCTGAATCCTGAGCCTGCATCCAGGAGCAAAATCTTTTCCATTTTCCTGCATAAGATTTACTAGTGCTAGGATGTCTGGCTTCTAAAATGACATCCATAACCTGCTTGGGTAGAAGAGAATGAATCAAAGACCCTGGATTAACCAGGCCGCCAGGCTGAGAGTTTTGACATGGGAGTGCAGAACCTGACCCTGGTGTTGGGACAGAAGGTTTGGAGTCTGTGGTAATATCCAAGGGGGCTCCAGACAAAGGTTTTTCAGTGTTGGGTACCAAAACTGTCGAGGCCAATTTTGAGGCCAGCAAAATTATCTTGGGTTTGTCCTGTTTGATCTTTAATAACACCCGTGGAAGAAGAGGTAGAGGCGGGAAGGCATATCCAGAGAGGTTTCTCCAACTGAATGATAGTGCATCCACTTTACAAGCTAGTTCGTGGAATGTCCTGGTGCAAAAAATCTGTAGTTGATGATTGAGGTGGGATGCAAAGAGGTCTATGTGAGGACATCCCCAGACTGCTGTAATCATCCTGAATATTTCGGTGTCCAGCATCCATTCATGTGGGTCCGACAGGTTTCTGCTCAGACTGTCTGCCAGGAAGTTTTGCTTCCCTGGTAGAAACTGAGCTTGAAGGTCCAGTTTGCAAGCTACAGCTGTGTTCCATAGATTCATGGCTAGTCTGCAAAGGGGATAGGAATGAGATCCCCCTTGCTTATGTACCACATAGCTGTGGTGTTGTCTGTCCGTATCGGTAGCTGACCTGGTTGTAGAAGATTCCTGAAAGCCCATAGAGCTTTCTGAACGGCTAACATTTCCTTTAAATTGATATGCAGGTGCTTCTGATCCTTTGTCCAAAGGCCCTGCAGACAGTTGCCCTGAAAATGGGCTCCCAATGCATAATCTGAAGCATCCGTGGTTAGTATCAGAGTGGCTGGAGGCAGACTGAAAGGTTATCCTATGTTTAGAGCACATGCCTTGGACCACCAAAGGAATTCCTTTTGAAGACAAGGTAGGACAGTGATCTGTAGGTCTAAACTGTGGCAATGCTGAGACCATACACTTTTTAGGTACCACTGTATTTTCCTCGTATGTAGTCTTGCATATGGTACGATGAGGATGCAGGAGGCCATGTAACCCAAAGCCTGCAGGAATCTCCTTGCAGATAGCAGAGTTAAAGTTGCAAAGGTTTTGAAAGTTGAAGCCAGCTGTAATTGTTTTTCGGATGTCAGAAATGCCATCTGGGTTGTTGTGTTTAGAAGAGCACCCAGAAAGGTTATCTGTTGTGAGGGTATCAAATCTGACTTGATGTTTACAGTGAATCCCAGGAACTTTAGAAGATTTTGAACAAATTCTAGATGCTGGAGTAAAACATCCTTGCTGTCTCCCTGACTAAGACAGTCGTCCAGAAAAGGGTAAATTTGAATTCCCTTGAGTCTGCAATAAGCTACTACTGGAGCCAGGCATTTGGTGAAGACCCTGGGCACAGTAGACAATCCAAAGTGCAGTGCGGAGAATTGATAGTGCCTTGATCCGGCCTTGAACCAGAGGTATTTTCTGCATTCCTGCCCGATGGGAATGTGTAAATATGCCTCCTTTAAATCCAGAGTTACCATCCATGCATTTTTGGTCAGCATAGAAAGTAGCTGCTGTAGAGTAAGCATCTTGAATTTTGGTATTTCGAGAAAAGTGTTCAAGACTGACAGATCCAGAATGGGTCTCCATGAATTTTGCTTTCTGGGGACTAGAAAGAGCCTCGAGTAAAAACCTTGTCCCATCTCTGAAAGTGGAACCAGTTCTATGGCTTTCATAGCCAAGAGAGTTTCCACCTGGTTTAAGGCCTCTAACCATTGATGTTTTGGAAGATCCGGCCATCTTGCTTGGTCTTGGTAGGGTATGAAAATGGAATTTGTAACCTCTTGAAACCACATTCAGAACCCCCTTGTCTTGGGTTATACGAGTCCAATTTAGGTGAAAAGTTTTCCTCAGAGAGGGGTTTCCAGGCAAGAAGTTCCTGCAGCCCAAAAGAGGGAGTCATTGAGCTTGTTTTCTATGAGCTTGAGACCTGTCCTCTCCTCCCCTAGGGGTGGAAGCAGTCCACTGTCTGTCTATAAGAGGCTTGTGTTTGAGGCCTTCCTCGGGAGTGTCTGTATCTACCCCTCTGAGGGCCTGTCTGAATTGGGAAAGGACCAATTTTTTGTAGGCCAATTCCTACTAAACCTGGGTGGCTGTACTTGCAGGAAATCTTTAACCGTTTGCATGGATTTTGCCTTGTCCTCCATCTTCTTTATCACCTCTTCAGCCTTAGGTCCAAACAAAACATTATGCTCCACAGGAGCATCCAATAACTTAGCTTTTACTTGATCTGGCAAGTTTTGTTCCTTTAACCAAGCATGCCTTCTAATGACTGTACCAGAGGCAGCAGCCCTACAAGAAGCATCCAAGGCATCAAATCCACAGTGTAAACCATGCTTCCCAACTTGTTCAGTGGCATGCATTAAATCATGTAATTCCTTATCTGCATAGGCGGAAATGGAAGTAAGCTTTTGTTTCAAAACAGACAGAAGAAATTGCTGGTATTTCAGCATATGAAATTGACAGTTTAAAGCCCTGATAGATAAAGTAGCAGAAGTGTACACTTTTTTGCCCCATCTTTCTAAAGATCTGGGATCCTTCTCAGTGGGAATGGGGCTTTTAGCAGTAGCGGCCTTAACCCCCTTAGGACCCTGAGAAATGGTTTCAGGATCAGCAGTATGATTCTTGTATAAAAACTGGTGGGAATCAGGAACCCTATAATATATGTCTGGCTTAACAGGAGCTGGAGGGAAAGAGTCAGGAGTTAAGTTAGCCTCCGAAAAAGCATCATCCACAATATCAAAAATAGGGGGGATAGCCAGGGGTCTATGTTGGGGAAGAAGAAGAAAATCCCTAAGTCTTTTCTTAGATTCTGAGTACTCCTGTCCTTCCCAGTGAAAATGTTCCCTCATTTCATGTAAAGTTTTCCCAAAAGAGAAATCTTCAGGGGGAGAAGCTGAAGGAATGGATTCCTCAGCATCAGAATCCTCCTAAGGAGGGAAAGAATATTCCTGATCAGAAGAAGAAACTGAAGAAACAGAAGCCTGATCAGAGGAGTCATGATACACTTCCTGCCTTGGCCTTTTATCTGGAAGGGGATGTGAACCCCTAATCATAGTAAGTCCTCCGCCATCTTAAGGAATTGTTTGAGACTTGGGTGCCGGATCAGAAGAGGCCTGGGCTGTAGTCTTTGATTTGGAAGGAGTCTTTGTCTTTGCCTTTATAAGAAGATGAGTAGGCCTGAAAACCCCTTTGGAAGACTGTACCTGCACAGCGGCTCCGGACCCATCTGAAGGAGCGTTGTCAGAAGGTCCTGCAACAGAAATATTCAAAGGCCTAGTTGGCTCCTCATGGGAGTCCGTTTCGGCCATCGTTCCGAAATGGCAGACAGGGGTTGCAAAAGCGCCTCACTGACGGCCGAACCTGAAGCTGGCTCAGCTTGTACAATATCGTCCGATTTGGACCTCGGAGGCCTGTCTTTATCCTTGTGTCGTTTGTGAACTCCGGTAGCCGGAACCAGATCCAACGACATTTTGTAATTAAAACGCCTACCGAAGTAATGAAATGCAAAATCGTACCTTCGTTTAATAGTAAGTTCATTGAATCTAGCACAAAACCGACAACTAGCTACGTCGTGGTCAGGGCCTAAGCAAGGAATACAGTAAGAATGAAAATCCTTATGAGGTATTTGGTTCCCACAAGAAATACAATTAACTTTTTCTGACATAGGACTGGAGCAAGAAAAAAGTTTCCCCAATGGGGTACTTAGCTTTGAGTAGGAGAAGAAAGTCTTCGGACTGAAGTACGATTAGAAAAAATTGTCAGGAGTCAGCTGACCGGCAAATGCGAACTGCTAACACCGCACGGCAAGAAAGACTGGAGAACATGGCATCGGCTGCCAGCTTTATACTCCTGGCGCTCTGACGTCAGGCAGCATTGCTGAATAGCCGACGCCGGACCCAGACTTTGGGATTCTGGCTGACCGGGGACTGCCTGCCAGCAGGGAGAACCCTACAGTCATGACTGCAACAGTGAAACATGAACATCACATCATCCACAATATCTAGCACAGGTGGAATAGCCAGGGGCCTGTGCTGAGGCAATAAAATCCCGGAGCCATTTCTTGGACTCTGAATAATCCCGACTTTCCCAATGGAAATGCTCCCTCATGGTATGTAACGTTTCCCCAAAAGAATAACCCCTCAGGAGGAGAGGCTGAATGGATAGATTCTTCAGCATCAGAGTCCTCATAGGGGGGTAGAGATTATCCCTGATCTGAAGAGGAATCAGAGGAAATGGAAACCTGATCAGAGGAATCAGTCTGTATCTTGCCTAGGCCTTTTCTGAGGAGGGGGATGGGAACCCCTGATTAGAGTAATGAGGTCTTTGGCCATTTTAAACATCCGTTTCTTAGGCATGGAGGACTGTCCAGGAGAATGCTGTACCTGCTTCTTTGTCTTTAATGGTACTTTTGTCTTGGCTGTTGCTTTAATGGTAAGTTGTGAAGGTCTGAAAACACCCTCAGAAGCCGATGCCTGCTCAGCGGCTCCGGACCCATCTGAGGGATTAGTTTTCAAAGGCCCAATATCTTGAGTTTCCAGAGGCCTAGTTGTCTCCACGTGGGAGACAGAGGCGGCCTGTGGCTGAGGTAGCGGGTGTCAGGCGCTGCGAAAGTGCCTCACTGAGAACCGGCGACTGGCCTAGAAGAGGTTTAGTCATCGGTTTTGGACCTCGGATGCCTGTCTTTATCCTTGTCTTTGCGTTTTTTCGGAATTGCAGTCGGTTGATCCGACGGCATAGTATAATTGAACCTTCGGCCAAAGTAGTGTAAAGCAAAATCAAAACACCTTTTTATAGTGCGTATGTTAAATCTAGCACAAAACCGACTAGTGACGTCGTGATCAGGGCCTAGGCATGGAATACAGTAAGAGTGGAAGTCCTTATGAGGTATTTGCTTCCCACAAGAAATACAATTAACTTTCTGACATCGGTCTGAGGCAAGAAAAAAAGTTTCCCCAACGGGGTACTTAGCTTTATTGAAGCCTTCGGATCTGAAATTAGACTTTGAAAATCTCAGGAGTCAGCCAACCGGCACTTGCGAACTGCTTCTGCTTCGGGCACCACGCAGCAAGAAAGACTGAAGAAAATGGCGTCGGATGCATCTTATATACCCCTGGCGCATAGATGTCAGGGAAGAAGCGACAGCAACCGACGCCGGACCAAGACTTTGGCCGACTACAGGACCGCTTGATGGCAGGATAACTCCAAGTGTAATGACTGCAGCAGTGTAACACGCACATCCTATCCCTCCAGCATGTTTTGTTTATTGTGATGACAAGGTTTAGATCCCTGGAGTGTGGCTCTGAGGGATTAGGATTTCTTTAAGTGTAGCATGTCCAACAGCTTAGGGTTTGACATGGCCCTGTACGTTAAGCAGAGATCGCCTCTGAGTAGACGATATGCGACAGAGTATAGGCTGGAGTTTAAGGCAGTCAGCATAGGGCATCTGCTTTAGGCCTGTGATTCTTTTAGTGAGTTATTTCTGCGGCCTTTCCAGTTGTTGCAGGTGTCTTGAGAGGTACATACCAAATGGGGCATTGTATTCTATAATGTGTCTAATGAGGGATGAGTACAGTGGGAAAATGACCTCCTTTTTTCTGGATGAAAAGCCCTTAGTGATAAGGTGTGTCACATAGGATTTCCTCACTGTTGTGGCGATGTGGTTATCGAAAGTGAGACCACTGTCCACCTGTGTCCCCAAGTCTCTTATCACACTTTCAGTGTTTAGTGTACTGCCACCTATGTGACAATTCACGGGTAAATTTTTTTCCCCAAAGGGGATAACTATACATTTCTTGGCATGGAGCTTGAACCCATGGCTCTGGCACCAAGTATCTGTTTCTGTAAGGCCCTTTTGTAGAGTATCCACATAATTTGGAGATTCAATAATGGCTCCCAGTTTGCAGTCATCTGTGAGCTTTGTTAGCCAGAGTCCCTTAGTATTGGCCTGTACTTCAGAGAAGTAGATGCCAAGCAAGAGTGGTCCCAGGACTAAACCCTGAGGTGCTCCACTTATCTGGAGCTTGATTTGGAGTCAGCTACTTTTACAGTGTGGGTTCTGTCAGTATGCCAGTTGGCAACCCATCGAGTGATGTAGGGATTAATGCCCAGCTTAGTAAGTTTATCTAAGATTCCAGAGTGGGGATGGTGTCAAAGGCCTTGGCGAGGTCCAGATAGGCTGTGTGGACCACCATACCCTCATCCACAGCTCTGGAAACTGATTCAAATAAGTCAAGCAGGTTCAGGAGACAAGATCGGCCCTTCACGAACCCAAACTGGGTGGGGTCCAGTGTTTGAAGGTTGACAATGTCTGTTTAAGTTCCATTGCCTTGCAGATCAGGCTCGTCAGACTGATGGGGCGGTAGTTCCCGGTATCCAAGGTAGATCCCCCCTTGTGGAGTGGGGTAACTGTAGCTGTGTGCCACTCAGTGGGCACAAAGCCTGAGGTGAGGCTATGATTAAACATGACACTTGGGTGAGGTGCCAGTTCATTTTGTAGTTCATGTAGTACACAGCCTGGGATATCATCTAGTCCCACGGATGCTGTATTCTTAGCTTTGGAGGGTGCGTTTTTTTTACCTGTGTGGCCCATCATCGGAATTTGGCAATCTTCAGTTATTGAGATGGGCCATTTAGGGGGTGAAGTTAGCACTGAATTGATCTGCCTGGCTATTGGCAATATCCTTGGTATCAGTATATTTAATGCCATTCTGTTGTAGCTCAGAGCAGATCTGAGCATTGCCATTTATATTCTTGACAGTTATAGAATGCCTCATGGTTGTCTTTGGAATCTTTGGCAATTTTATTTTTATAACTAGCTTTGGAGGATTTTATGAGGGATCTCAGCTTCTTACTGAAGCTGGTAAGGGATTTTTTGCATCCTGGGATTTTCCTCTTTTCTGCAATAGTTTCTTCCTTTTGTTGGAAAGTTTGTTTATGGCAGGGGACCACCAGATTGGCTTCATTTGTTTGGAGGAGAGCATCTTAGTTCTACTTGGGATGGCATGATTCATGCATGAGTGGATGTGCTCATACAGTGCCTTAGTGTAGGACTCAGCAGTTGAACTTTAAGTTCCCGTCTGCATGGGTGACATGAAGTTTGTCACTTCTGACTTGAATAGCATGAAGATGGCTTTGGAGAAGTTTTTTATGGAGGTTTCCTTACTGGGGGGTGGGGGTGGGATGTGGATGTTAAGGGTGATTAGCTTATGGTCTTGACTTGACCAACAGGGGGTGACCATAGGTGTGGAGCATCAATTTCCCATGTTGGTAATGACCAGGTCTAGGATATTGGAGCCCCTGGTGGGACAATGGATTAGTTGATCCAGGGCATTGGAATTTATGAAGTCCAAGAACCGTTGGGCAAAGGTGTTGGTACACAAGTAGTTTTCCTAGTTAATGGCAGGGTAAATGAAGTCCCCCAGTATTAGGGTGTTTGGTTATATCTTAATATTTCCAGTATGTTTAGAAAGGTGTAGTGAGAATATTGGGGCATGGTGGGGGATCTGTAGCAAGCTACAATTTGGACTGCAGTCTTGCCTAGTGTTAGTTGCACCTGAAGAATTTCAGGTGCATTGCGTTGGGCAACTAGCCTGGTGGTGTGAATATCCTTGGTGAATATGGACACTCCTCCACCTTTAGTGTTTCGATCCTGGTTTGGTGGCTGAAAAGTGTAGTAAGAGTTGTAGCCTGGTATTTCAGGGGTGCTCTCTGGAGCCTTGAACCAGGTCTCAGTTACTGCACAGATATCGATGTTCGCCATTTTTAGGAGTACCCAGAGAGAGGGCATTTTGAGGTTTACACTTCTAGCACTGAGTAGCACTATCTTCGGATTTTACATGCTTATACCGGTTACAGTGGCGGTTGTCCTTTGAACTTTACCTAAAGAAGGCACTATTGGGGTGGCAAGAGCCTTAGCCAGTAAAGTGAATCCCAAGGATGACAGGTGCAGACCATCCCTGGCAAAGCATCATGGTCTGTCGATCATTATGTCCCAGGCAGACTTACTGAATCTCCTTAGAATGACACCAGAAGCTTAGCCAATTGAAGTCATTTTGCCCTTATATTGTGGTATCATTCTGGGCAAAGGCAGAATGCTACTCAGGGCTACGGTCATACCTGCCTGGGCCACATGATCCAAGAGCACTTTCATGTCTTTTCATGTAGTCCAGGGAGGTATGTCTCAAGTCATTCACTCCAACATGGACAATGACAGAGTCATATTTGTACTTGTTGTGGAGTGACTTGAGTCCATGTGTTGTGGCGGAACTTGGCACTCGACAGTCAGCTGACTAATTTTCTCCTTGTTCAGCCTAGTGAGTGAGACATCAGTGTGCTGACTATAGAGGCACCTATGATTAAAGTGTTAAGTACATTGTCTTGCCTTGGGGGCTGTTGCTGGGTGACACTGGTGTTGTGAGCTATGTGACACTTTGGTTGTGATTGGTGTTTGTTTCAGCTTCGGAGGTCCTTGTTGCTTGGGCAGGTTACAGTTAAGGGCCTCCGCATATATGGATTTAGTGTTGCGATGTGTTGGTGGTGTGGGTTTAGAAGGGCTATGTGTTGCTTGAGGTGTAGTGCGGGTGTTAACCTTCTCCTCTTGACTGTCTAGCACAAACATGGGTGGAAAGAGCTTTGCTTCCAGTTTGGCTAAGTGAATCTCTCACAGGTTGCAGTGTTGGGTGGTACGAGAGGGCTGTCTGTGTACATGAGACAATTGCTGCATTGCCCCAATATGCCCAGATTCACCAGGTGGACAGGAGAAATCACCGGAAGCTGACTCTTGGACATGCCTGGTTTGGTGCTTTTTTTTTGTAAAGTACAGGAGCGATTTTCCCTTACCTTAGCAAGCTACTTTGCAATTATAGGCTGTTTAGTGCCTATGATTAATTTCTCCTTAAGGAGAGTTGAGTGCTTGTATCAGTTTCAGGCTTCCTAGTGCTTTCCAGCAGGTATTAGAGCGAGTGCTAGTCACAAGGATGCTTAAAAGGTAAAGCCTTAAAGGTTAAGCCGCTGACACTCCTGGGGAAGACTTGCACAGGTTCTCCAACTGTGCCCCTTTTACCCAGACTATACGGTAGAAATCACTGCCACCACCCAGCTAATATTTATCAGCTACTCAAAGACCCTTAAAAGGGTGCCCAATTATTACTATGCAATATTATTATCCAAATGGTAAGTGTGACTGAACAGCAAGGCTTATTTGGAGTGACTTGGACAGTAATCACTATATACACGCAATGTACTCTAGAGCTTAAATTAACTCTACACAAAACAGCCACAGTTGAAAGGTTTAAAAATATTTAATAAATACTAAAGACACAAGACAATACTTTTTACTACACAGTGCTAGTCAAGAGTTCAGAGATCACAGAGAAATACTTAAAATAATTCAGGGCTGGCGAGATGTATGGTCAAGAGAAAAATGCTTAATGCTCGCTTATTGTCTTTTTAAATTATTACACTCCTAACTCACATTACATCATTCTTCACACTTTCCTGGGGTTCCCAGGCTAAAAGGCTACATTCTTTAGTAAGCTCACACCAGGTCAGGAATCAAAGCCATTAAGGACATTTATGCATGCAAATTCTGATCATTAACTCTGGCCTTAAATCAATAGCAAAAATTCCTTCATCTAGACCGGCCGGAGTAGTGTTTTAACATCAAAGGGTCACAACATGCTTTACTTTGTCAGTAGAGTCCACTGTTAATTTTTTTCCAGTTCCACATGTAACACTATTTTTACCATTTAAGACAAGCATGTGGTTTACATTAATATTTACAGATGACAGAATTATCTCCAAAATTCTATCTGGCTAGGCTGGCAGCCTGCATCCATCTTCACCCAAACTTCACACCATGGAACACAGTGAAGATGGTCATCAAAAAGTGAAGAAAATATGGGAGTGACATTGCAAATAACTGGACATCCCTCAAAAACAGATGACAAAAACTGGTCAGGGAGGCTGCCAAGAGACCTACAGCAACACTGAAGGAGCTGCAGGAAGTGCTGGCAAGTACTGGTTGCGTACTACATGTGACAATCTCTCGTATTCTCCATATGTCTGGTCTATGTGGTAGGGTTGCAAGACAGAAGCCTTTTCTTACACAGAAAGAAATCCAGGCCTGGCTACAGTTTGCAAAACAATGCATCAAGTCTCCCAAAAGCACGTGGGAAAATGTGTTGCGGTCTGATGAGACCAAGGCTGAACTTTTTGGCCACAATTCCAAAACGTACATGCGGCGCAAAAACACCACTTTGCATCACCAAAAGAACACCATCCCCATGGTGAAGTATGGTGGCGGCAGTATCATGCTTTGGGGTTGCTTTACTTCAGCTGGGGCTGGGGCTTTAGTCAAGGTGGAGGGAATTATAAACCGTTCCAAATACCAGTCACTTTTGGCCCAAAACCTTCAGGTATCTGCTAGAAAGCAGAAGATGAAGAGGAATTTCACCTTTCAACACGACAATGACACCAAGCATACATGCCCTCACACTGACACATTTAGAGCGCTTTTGCAAGGAAGAGTGGGCAAATATTGCCAAGTCAAGATGTGCCATGCTGAGACTCCTACCCAAGAATACTGAATGTTATAATTAAATCAAAAGGTGCTTCAACAAAGTATTAGTTTAAGGGTGTGCACACTTGTGCAACCAGCTTATTTTACACTATTTTTCCCCTAACAGATTTGTTAGCTTTTCAACTGAATTGTACAGGTTACAGGTCACATTAAAGGTGGGAAAAGTTTGAAATGATTTATTGCGGTTTTATTTTTTTTTATATCAAAAAAAACTGTCATTTTGACAGGGATGTGTACACCACTGTACACATTCCCACAAGTTTAAAACCCTCTCAGTCGCATGACATACCTCATGCCAATAAATATAAGCTTCAATTACATGTCCTCACTATTTAACTTCAATTAACCAAGTTATGGAAAGCATTATGTATAATTTTAAATCTATTATTTTATTTATTTACATTTCTTGACCGGGAGAGTCTGACTGGACACAGGTCCGTTTTCAGCGGAGGCCCGGGGAGAAAAGCTCCACATTAAGTATTATTTGCATTATACAGTTAAAAAAATAGCATTTAAATATAGACATTAGTCCAGTTAAGGACACAAGACAAGAAGAAAACAGATGTAAAACAGCTGTAGAGCATAGTACAATTTTAAAATATGGTGACATGTACTAAACATGGTTAAAATGTAGTTGAGATTCATCAGTGAACAACTGATACAAACTGCTTTTGAGGTACATAACAGCCATTAGCAGTTGTTGCTACAAGAAGTTAGTATTATGTGGTAGGTAGCTGGGAACAGGAGTAGCCAAGCTTGCTAAGAGTAGGTTGTTGATAGGGGGCCAAGAAAGGTAGTGGGTGGGGGCGTGAATGGTATTAGAGGGGGGTTGCAAGGGCATATCTGGCAAGTTTTGAAGTGTGATTTTAGTAAGAATTTAAAGTGGGTGCAAGAAGTTAGAGGTAATTGAGGATGGGAGGGAGTTCCAGAGTTTGGCTATAGTGCAGGAGAATAATGCTTCTCCAGCAGAGTTAATGGCTCTTGTGACCTGTAGGAGGTCTTTGTGGCTGGATCTTAGTGGTCTCGTGGTTATGTAGGGTTGGAGTAGATTCTGGAGGGATGGGACATTTAGTGGTTGGTTTATTAGTTTGTGGGCGAGAGTGAGTTGGTACCACTGAAGGAGGTGGGGGAGCTCTAGCCAGCCCAGTTCTGCTAGTAAGAGACAGTGGTGAGTACGGTAGGAAGCTCCTGTGGTGAATTTGGCGATTTTGTAGCAGGTTTCGAGCTTATTTAGATCGCATCGTCTAAGGTTAGTAAATATTGGAGAGGCACAGAGTAGGGTTAAAGATAAGATGAAAATTTGCTAGTGAAATTTTACCTGCTTTGGTAAGTAGTCGCTGATGTCTATATAATGCTCCTAGTTTTTTGTGCACTTTTTCTTAATGGTCATGGAAATGTGAATGTCAAAGTTCAGTTTATTGTCTATTTCTACTCATAGTAATTTGGTGTTCTGTAGGATGGATGGTGGTGTTGTCTTTTGCTGTGATGTTGAAGTGAGAGCTGTCTAGGGTAAGTTTGGTGGGTTGGAAGATTAGTAATTTTGTTTGGGTTGAGTATTAGTTGGGCATCAGATACCCCAGTTTCAATAGAAGAAAATGCTTCCTGTGTGACTTTTTGCAGTTCTGGTAGGGAGTGGGCTGTGCAGATGATGGTGGAGTCATCTGCACATTGTATGAGTGTGCCATGTGTTGTGGCTGAGGCTAGAGTATTGGTGAAAATAGAGAAGAGTAGAGGTCCCCAGGATGGACCCTTGGGGAACTCCTATGGAGACCGGTAGCTGGGGGGATAGGTTGTCCTGCCAAACAACTGCTTGTTGGCGGTCAGATAGGCAACTCTGAAACCAGCTGATGACTGATTATTAAGAGAGAGGAGTTGTTTGTGTGGGACCTTGTCAAAAGCTTTAGAGAGGTCTAGTAAGGTAGCTGAGGAGAGAACCTGCATTTTTATTTTGTAGGCTAGTGTTAGAGAAAGACAGTAAGGCGGTGGTGGTGCTATGGTTAGGTCGGAAACCGTGTTGAGTGTTGGAGAGGAGGTCGTTAGCAAGGAGGTGATCTGAGACTTGAGAATGAATGCATCTCTCTAGTATTTTGGAGAGTGGTGAGAGAATAGCTATGGGGCGGTAATCGGTTAGATCCGTGGAGGGGCCTCCTTTGTGTAGGGGAATTATGTGAGAGACTTTCCATAGTGTAGGAACATAACTGACAGAGATCTGTTAATCAAGAGTGATACGGGGTAGGCTAGTCAGCTGCATGTTGAATGCATTCACCTGGGAGGTTGTCTGCTGCTAATCTGGTGGTTTTAAGTTTAGTTAGTTTTATTTTGGAGGTAGGAACAGGAGAGAAAGAGAAGCTAGTCGGGAGATTCTTAGTTCTAGTTGATGACTTGAGTTTATGGGGGGGGGGGGGTTGTGTTGTCTAGCTAGTGATAGTACGGTTTGTGTGAAGTGATTGTTGGAAGAAGTAGAAATATTTTCGGAGGAGTAAGTTAAGTTAGAAGTGGGTGTACTTACTTTACCTGGGTGGAGGATGTAGTTTGAGGACCAAAATTGTTTGGGGTTATGTTGGGAGGAGGTAAGGGCAGACTGGTAGTATAGGATTTTGTCCTGTTTTATAAGCTTTTTGGTTCTATTGCGTAGTTCTAGGAATTTTTGCCTAGTAGAGGGTGTTTTGGTTTTGCGCCAGTTGTCCCATGCTTTATCCCTGTTTTTCATTTCAGACTTCGTGTTTTTTTGTAGCCATGGAGATTGTTGGGCTCTAGTTCGGGAACATCTTATGGGGGCGTGGTAATTAAGGATGCTTAGGAATATTTTATTTAAGTAGTCAACTGCGTCATCTAGTATGAGGTATTTTAGAGGTTGCCAGTTACAGTCTTTTAGGGATGAGCTGAATGAGAGAGGGTTGAAGTTAGTTTTTTTGTGTGTATTTGACTGTAGATGATGGGTTTTGCTTTATAAAGGTGTTTTCTTAGTAAGAAGGTTGGGGAGTGATCACTGAGGCTGTCAGAGAAGTAGCCTGCTATATATGACTGGGGGCTCTTATTGACTAGTATCCAATCAAGGGTAGTGTGTTTGTTGGAGTTATTTATCCTAGTAGGTGACTGGACTAGTTGGGTGAAGCCATGAAGATTTACATGATGGGTTGGGTGGTTGCTACAGCAGGACTGCCAGTCAGTGTTGACGTCTCCTAGAATTAAAGTTTCTTGGGGTAGGTGGTGGGTAATCCAGCGGAGGAGGTTTTCAAGTGGAGGGATGTTGTGGCCAGGTGGGAAGTAGCAACCTATTATGTTTAAGGTTTTATTTTAGTTTAGTTTAAGGTTGGCATACATTATTTCTTCCTTACCTATTTGAGAAGCTGCTAAGATCTGGATGTCTAGATGCTGCTTAAATATTATAGCTATACCACCTCCTTTTTTGTTTAGTCGGTCTACTCTTAGTATATTGTAACCAGCAGGGAGGATTTGCTCATTAGTAATGTGTGGTTTTAACCATGTTTCTGTAAGGATCACTACATCAGAGGAGTAGAAGTCTATGGTGGCATGGAATTTGTGCACCTTGTTGCATATACTTCTAATATTTAGGCTTATCAGAAAGAGGTCAGTTGGCTTTCTATTGGCTGTGATTTGGGAGATGTGGTTTGTAGTCTGATTATGAGGGGAGGGGTTGGAGATAGAGGGACCAGGATTAGGATGGATGTCTCCACAGAGTCCTAGGTTGGATATGGATGAGATTTAGTTTGATCAATTTCTGTATAGGCTTGCTTATAAGGGAAGTTTTTTTTAGGGTGTTCTGTGGGCAATAGGTATGGTGGTAGGGTTATGTTAGGTTGAGGGGTTGTTTTTAGTTTAGGTACTGTGGTCTGTAGTCTATATAGAGGGTGTACTGGGAAGTTTGTTGACCTATTGAGAGAGTAGCAGAGTAGAGGTGGGATACGAGTGGTGGTGTGTGTGGTGGCACAGTGGTAGAGGTTGAGTGCAGGAATGGTGGAGGTTTGGTAAGATGTGATGTATGCAAGGAGTGTGCATGCAGTGACTATAGGTATGGTGTGCTTGCACATATTAGCTGAGTAGGAGGGATAGTAGTGAAGTTGGAGGAAGTATAGGTGTGGTGATTTTATAGGTTGAAGGGTGGGAGGGGTTACTGTTTGTAATAAAGGTAGGACCACTGCGGGTGGGAGGGAATTGGGGGAAGGGAGAGGAGCGTAGCGGGCAACAGATGAAGGAAGACTATCAGTAGGTTTATAAGTTATAATGAAAAGGGCTAGCCCTGATTAGGCTACAATTGTTCTTGTGGGGAGGGGGAGGATCAGAACAGACCAGAAAAGTGGTGTATAGCAATATTATGATGAAAAGGGCTGGCCCTGATTTCACAGATATGCAAGTCTACAGAAACAATAAGAAAAGGTAGTAGTTACTCTGACTTGCTTGTTTGGCATACCTGCCTTATTGAAATAAAATAAGCCAATTTTACCAAGGAGTTATGCGGAAATTAGGAAGACAAGAATTTATAAGAGAAAAGGTTTAGTAGAAGTAGAGAAACAGCAGAGCATACAAATAGTACAGCATCTAAAGACAGCTTGCAGTTAGAAGTAAAGAATGGGGGGGGGCAGCTAATTCTGAAACAATAAGAAAATCAGTAGGTACTTTGGACTTACTTGTTTTGCATACCTTTTTTTTTAAATAAACACTTGTAACCAGGAGTATGTGGGATTTAGAAAGACCACAAGTTATAGGAGAAAGGGTTTAGTAATACTAGAAAAACAGCAGGGCTTTCAAATAGTCGAAACAGCTTGCAAAAGGAGACTGCTGTTAGAAAGTACAGTATGGGGAGGGGCAAACTAACGTCTGTGATGGAATGCTTTACTTAAAAATAGAAATTAAACAAGGGCTAGCAATTAATTTTGTCTGGAGGATAAAACATACTTTTTGTATATTTTGAAAATAACTCATTCCAAGGTTGCCTGGTTCTGTTAAAGAGCACTGCAGGCCAGTAGATCGAACTTGGCTTGGTGGGGATCCAGGGAAAGAAGAATTAAAAGGAGAAGCTTGGGTATGAGCACTCCATCCAAAGAGACAAGCAGCTACACCAAGAGGATTTTAAAAAATGAAACATGGATAAGTATAAGATATTAAATTTAAAAAATACTATACCCGTTCCATATCGAATATAATAAAATAATTTAAGACCCAAGTCTTAAAACACTAGCTATAGAACAATTCTCATTCAGACCTGGTGACACAAGGGAGTTGTTTTATTTGCCACCTTAACTCTCACTCTCTGGAAGACCTTAGTGAATTGTGAGAGTTAAGGTGCCAAATAAAACTCAATTCGATTGTCACCAGGTCTGAATGAGAATTGTTCTATAGTTAGTGTGTTAAGACTTGGGTCTTACATTATTTGATTATATTCAATGTGGAACAGGTATATATTTTTTTATATTTAGTATTTTATACTTATCCATCTATGATTCCTACATTTATTGATTTAAAATTATATATAATGCTCTCCATAACTTAGCTAATTGAAGTTTAATAGTGAGGATACGTAACTGAAGCTTATATATTTTTTATTGGTTGATGTATGTCTTGTGACTGAGAGGGTTTTTTAAGCTTGTGGGAATGTGTATGTAGTTGGGACTCTGATGAACTCTTGGCTATAAGCAGACGAAGTGCCTAATCAGTTTGGAATAAACGTGGTTCTTCGGACTGACATCTGTGGTGGTGTTCCCTTTCCCATCATTGTTTTCAGTATCCAGGAGGTCAGACAGAACTGGAGGAACAAAAGGCTTGGGAGACTTCATCTGAAGGAGTTCATAATTCCTCTGCTGGATATCAAACTTGATAATCCCACTTAAAGAATTCCATCATGCAGGAAACAGTGTCCCCAAAAGAGAGTTCTTCTAAAGAGGAGAGTCTGGACCAACAGAATTCTCTTCCTCAGACGCACAGTCCAAAGGGGAAGGGATCTGAGGATAGTATGCTAAGGACTCATCCAGAGTAATGATCCCAGAGTCTCTGAAGAGAACACCCAGGGGGTGGGGAGCACGAACAGACACCCTCTTGAGGCAGTTTTAAAGCCATTAAAGCATTCAACCATAGAAAAATCCTGCCATTCACATTGGGATCTCTAACTGTAGGGGAAGTATGCTTGGTTTTCCGTTTCTTTTTCTGTGGGACACTCGCATGAAGAATCCTAGGTGGATCGGACCCTTGCTGATGCACTAAGCATAGTAGGGGTCTCCTCCTCACTAAAATCTAAGGAATCCTTCTCTTCTTCCCATATAATCACCAGAGCTTCCCCCTCAACATCTGCAGCAGATGTATGAAAAGCCTCGGAGGATGTGTGAGAAGCCGGATCCATGCCAGCCTCTGAATGGGTCCCAGCAGAGGAATCTGATGCAATAGGAAGATCCTCCAGGCTTTCACCACCCTTGAGAGATGTCAGGGGAAGCTGGACAGCAAACTGCATCAGATTTGAGTTTTTTGGCCTTTTTCCTGGCCTGTGGATGACTCAGGATGGGAAGACTTTACCACAGCACCTTGCGCCAATAACTTTAGTTTTACAGGTAAATAGACATGGAGGAGAGGTGAGTATGTAGGATCTTTGGGACAAACCCTCGGCAGACAAAACACTACGTATGGTTGTCAGAAGCACCCAAACAGAAGGGACACTTATTCATGACCACCTTTATGGGGAATTTGCCTCCGACACTGACATTTTTCCTTTCTGGATGACATGTAAACCAACACTACTAAAATAAGAGAAAACAAAGAATCCCAACAGGTCACTTATCTGAAATTAGCTTGGTAACCAGCACAAAAGGGTATTCGAACTGGGACACAGAAGTTCTAAAGTATGCGTCTGTACATCACCTTTATGATCTATAGCTTGAGTGGGGAGTATACGTGTGACATATGCCTGAAAATACTAAAGGCTTTGGTATACTGGCAAGACATTGTGCTATCCTTTGCATGAGATCCAGCACATAACGAATGCTGCAACAGTGATATGGAAGGGCACCTTTTGCTCTAAGTAACCCTTAAGACAAATGTTTACAACCCCCTAGTGTTGCTTACCTGCTGAAAGATACAGAGGTTTGGAAATGTTCGTGAGATATCCAGCTTTATGAGTTCTAGACTTGCTTCTCGATCTGCCACAGTTGATCCAGTGTCTTTTTCTTTTGGAGAAAGGAAGAGGTGGAGGAGAAAATGCAATTTACTATGCCGCAACATTTTTAAAATAATAACTACAAAATGCAATGAGATGGCTGGCAGCAAGGGTGATGACATGATATTTAGATTACTTTAGATACCTTTAGTGCTCCTCTACTGATTATTTATTACTCAACATCCCAGTAAACTGGCCTGGTTAATGTTTAACACTTGCATGCATTAGCCATGTAGGTACTAGCAAAGTGATACTTTTGTGGTCAGTATGGTAGTACATTCCACATGGAGTCAATAATTTTACAAAGTTACTGACCTCCCCTTTTAAGTTAAAAAAAAAAAATCAGGATGCAAAAACCTTCAAATTGTTTCTTTCATCAAGCTTAAGGCCAAGTAAACATTGACAGAAAGGTTGCTGATGTATCAGCTCAGTGGGACAAAGTAGGTAATTAATTTCGGGAGCAGCCTAAAAAAACTAGAAGCTAGTGAAAGGTTATGTATCCAAGGAGAAGTGGTAAAAACAGAATGACTGCCTTCTCTTCTCCTGAAAGACTCATTAGCTAGTACAGTCGTCTCTGTTTTAAGAGTTTATGCTTACATAACGTAAAAAAAGCTATGTCTTGTTTAATCGTGATGATCAAAAGAAACACTTCATACTACATCACATTATCTGCTTGGATCAATCAGGTCCTCATTATAAATAGATGCATTATTAATGCTTAGCTATTTTTCCAAGATTCTTAATGGATTAACAAATGGGCTTATACTCTACCAAGTAAAATTTGGCACATTTTTTTCAGATGCTCCTGTGCTTGGGGTTAAATGAGTATTGCCAGTATATATAAACAGAATGAAGCAAGAGATAATGTACTTAATCTACCTCAAATCCACCAGTGGATAAAGCTTTCTGCACATTAACAATGAAGATTTAATACTTACACTTCAAAAAGTCAAACACAAGCAAATACATCTCCAGCAGTAAAGGGGAAGCCAAAAGCCATGGTTGCACAGAGAGGCCTTTCAAATACAGGACAGGCATACAAGAACCCTGTTACCTCAGAGGACCCCACTATATCAACTGACACCAGAATCTATATCATGCATTTAACACTGGAGACCCTTCCTGATGGATCAACAAGTGTGTTGAAGACCAAGGAGAAAAATTCAACATACAAGCCAAAGAACAGCTCATGGACCAAGGTTCAGAGGGGCAGTGCCCCAAAGTACAGATGTACACAAAAGGAAACCAAACTCCAGAAGTGACAGCTGGGACAATGACAACTATAAAAGATATGTACCAACAACCAAGAAGTGACAAAGATGGCAATGAAGATATTCTTGAAGGCTGCAAAGGTAGCAGCCGGATCTGTAAATGGCAGATCTTGGACCACATTTTTAAACACCTTTATTAAATGATCACCTAAAAAATAGGTATGCATATGATAATAGAAAAAAAAACATACTAACATTTCATCTACATGTAGCATGCATTACATAAGATTTAACAATCGCCATCAACTCCAACATCACAAATTGCTCAATTCCTGCCTTCCTTTAAATCCCACTCCTCCTGAACAATTCTAAATGTATTGTTCCCACACATTCTACTTATTTCTCCATAATCTGTTCCTTCCCTTTTCTAAAATTCCCACCTCCAGTTCTTTTCTCTCAGTACTTCAATTCCAGCTGATTTAAATTTTGATTTCCATTTTCTAGTAATCGCTTTTTTTTTGCAGCATTAGACTTGGTAAGGTTTTAGTATGGTCTAGGCAGTTAAGATCCTGTGTTCCACCTTGAAAGGAACATTTTTCTTTTTAGTTACAGCCAATTGGCTCTCCCAACATTTCTAACAGTACTTTGTAGGAGTTTATAAAATCTGCCAACTCATTACACACCCAAAAGAAATTCCGAGTGGCCTCTTTCCTATCACACCCTCCATCATTGCTATCTACCAAAGGAAATTTTCTCTGAAGTCTACTTGGGTTATAGAAATACCTAGGAAAACAATTAAGAAAAAATCTTAAACCTTCTAAACTCCTCTAGATGTGCTCCCATTGTTCCTTTATAAACATTTCCAGCCTCTCTTCCAAACATTTTCTAACCTCTTCGTCTTCTTAAAATTAACATGCAATATAGTTCCACACCTATTAACTATCCCTTTAACAGCAGCTTCTGTTCTAAACACAAGTGAACTCCACCCACAGTTGTTCACTTAGCATACCCTTTTCTCTTTGCCCATACTCATCCATCCCAGATAGAGAACACACTAACTTTAGTCCAATTTTTGGATTAGCCTCATCCCACTCTTTCCCTTGCTAGTTATCTGTTCCCAATAATTTAGTTCCCTTGCCAATTTATCCTTTAAATTTCAAGCAGCTCAAATGGCAAAGTCTCCTTTCTCCACTCCTGGCTTAGCTTTTAGAATACTTCCTGCTACTGTAGGAACAAAATATTCTGTATGAATCTTTCTATTCTCTCAAAGGAGCTACCTTCAAAATCCTACTTTCTCTCCTTATTTCTCACCCCCCCCCCCATTTCATCAGTGTCATCTCTTTCCATTCCACTTTCATTTATAACCTTCTGGTTATGTAATATGAACTGCAGAGCTCTAAAATATCCATTCAAATCAGATAATCCTAAGCCACATTGCTCATTGGAGAAGATTAACTTATCCCACTTAACTCTTGCCCTCAACTTCTCTAATTTACAGAAATATGCCTCACTTGTATATTAAACTAAAGGGACTAAACAACTGCAGTGCTTGTATCTTACTATCCACAGCACCTCAGGTTTAATATTTCTTTATCCTATTCTCATTTGCAAGTAAAACTAACTTCTCTTAATTACAACAGTTGTATCCTTGAAGTTAAGAGTCCTGTATTTTGTTTGCCAATAGCTCTAAATATAAAGCAAATAAAATAGGACACTTCTGACTGGTTCCTATGTTCTAACAAATGCAAATACTTCCACTGCCCTACATAAAATACCAGATGACTATCTTGAATGCTTTCTTTGCATCACTCGCCAGAAAAGCTGCATTTCCTTACATTCTCTACTAGAAAAAATTATTATCCAGAGGAATGTTGCAAAATGTTTGTCCCTCCTCCACAAAACCACAAAGATCCACATCTATTAATTCTGGCAATAGCTTTGCCATTCTCTTAGCTGGTATACACAATTATAAACGTGGTTTGGAACTGGAATGGGTCTATATTAAGCTATGTCTGAAGGGTCTTTACCTTCTTTGGGTACAGTAGTCACCATAGCTTTCTTCCAAGACATTGGTGCTTCCCTTCCTTTTAAAATACTGTTAAACTTCCAGATCACCACTTTCCTCCCACCTAGCTGCCATAGGAAACCTTATGTTCCTGGAGACACCCCTGTTCATTGATTATACATCACCGTTTTTGACATCATCCAACTATTAATTCTTAAGTTTAATCTTCAATCTAACCTTGGCATAATTAAGTCTTCCATTAATACTTCCATTTTTGCCTTTTCTTGGTTTCCCATTCCCCTGCTTAATACAAGTATTCAAAATTTCCTAAATACCTCTTAACTCTATAGGATCTCTGTTGTCATAAGCTCCCTATGTTTAGCCATACCTGTTTCTACTTTATGTTGCCCAAGTTGTGCTAAAAGTATTTGTGGTCTGGAGTTATCACAAAACAATTACTTAACAGCAGACTTTCTAAACTCATGCATATTACTCTAAAAACATTCCCTTATTTTCGCTTTAGCACTCTGCATTTACTCCTCTTCTTGAAGTGTGGGATTCCCCTTTTCCTGCAATACTTTAACCTTTGCCAGCCTTGCTATTACTTTCCCACATCTTATTTTACTTCTACCAATCCTTAAACTATTTTCTTTTTATCTCACTCAGTAACAATCCCTTCTAAAGAAAATTCTATTATTCCTAATAATTCAAATAACTTATGTCATCCATTCCTTAAACTCCTTTTTTTAACAGGTAAGTAGGAAAGAGCCAGTACCTTCATTTCTACCTCATTACCCTACATCTTCATCTTAGTTTTTATCCATGTACACACTCAACATATATTGGAAGTGTCAACTGTTTCTATTAAATACACATGATCTTATGAAATATAGTTCTACTTAGCCTAGTTATTGTATTTTGGGGATATGTAAATTCTGAGCTTCTACCAATGAATTCACATCTTCCATTTTCCCTTCTAGGTCCCCAGACATATGCTCACAACTGGAAATTCAGTTGCACTTCCCATTCATAAATACTCCATGCTGAAAGCCAATTTCTGCCCAAATTTACATAAGCTCCATAAAAGCAGTTTTATGAGGGAACAGATGCATGCTAGTGCAATCCTCCCTGGCCAATAGCTCCTTACAACCGCACATCTACCAGTGTCAGTTTTCCTTTTCTGTCCAGTACCGGAGCCCCTATAGCAACCAGCATCAGTCCCCTTTTCTTTTGGCCCTAATATTCTACTACATGTCCATCCCAAAATCCTTTGTCAAACTCACAAGCCCATTTCTCTTCAGACATGTTTCCTACAGCATTATTTGCACCCTACTCAATTCAATGCTATTTACTTTTTGTCTAGATTTGCAAGGCCATTTACATTCCATGACAATATGGACAGATTAGCCATTATGACAAAGTGATTACCCCTGCCTATTACACATGACCGTTCTTATCAAAGTGTATTCCTAACACTTGACTTACATGCACACTGTCAGGCTAATGCTTTATGCAGGTGCTTTTTCATCTGTTTGAATCTATGTCACATTGCTCAAGGCTTGTTTCATTGAAAAACAAAAAAAATCTCAGGATCCACGCCCCTTTTAACGTGAAACACACAAAACTGTGTATACTTTCGAGAAATGAAATTTGTGCACCCAGATAGAACCAGTTGTCCCAAATAATTATACCCACAAGCATTACCTAATCTAAAATTAAGGTCAACAATGCAGAAGTGCACATTACAGCCCATTTTCTCACTTACAGTAATTGCTACCAGTTTTCCAACTTCCCAGATGTGAAAAACATTCTGCATGCTTTCAGTAAAAATTAACTTTTAGCCTCAAGGAAAACATTGCACTGGCCATCTTTAAAACAGACTAAATTGTTTAAAGTATTACTTGCTGTGATTCAGTTTGCTGGAATGGCTACTACTACTAGTTAATTTACCACAGTTTCAAACATTTTTCAGTGGACTGTCACTGTACCTCTAAATGTTGCATTTCTCTCAGTAAATAGGGCTCAGAACTCTGAAAATGAAATTAACTGCACCTATAGACAGCTCATTTCCAAGTAAAAGGCAGTCAGCAATGACAAAAAAATGCTAACTTTGTATTCAGATTCAAATGACAAATATGCATCTGTAATGTACAGGCTTCCCATGGCCAACTGCCTGCATCTACAAACTGTCTCACTGTCAGCATTTGGTAAGAGGAAAAAAAAGCTAATAATTTTGCAGGTAGAAACCTACAATTTTCTATGCATTTCAAATCTGCCAAGTGGAAGGATTTCTAGCAGCTACAATCATCTCAATAAGGCCCTACTGTGGAACAGTTGCTCCCAATTTGGAGTACCCCACTGGGTAGTACCCAGAATTTCCTGCACTGTCAGGAGCCCTAAAGTACAAAAATGACAGCTATGGACTTACCATAACAGATGAGTGAACATCTCTGTCTGGTTCAACCTGTGGGTTTCAGATCGGACTTAGAGCAGACACCAGTCAACTCCATCAGATGTCAAACTTACCTGGCTCCACCTCCCTTACCCATAACATCCCACTCCTCAGATAGAGTCTGCCCCATGACAACCACTTTAAACATACAAAAAAGCTTTCTTAACCTAAATGGACACAGGACTCCAAAAATAAGGAGCAGACAACCTCCACTGTCCAGTCATCCAGAAGGGGAAGTTCATCATACCAACCAAAGGAGAGGGTGGGGTGTGAGCCAGAAAGACAAAACATGGGCCTATCATTAAGATAACTACATAACTTTCATATCCTATGTTGTCTACTCAGTCTAGCTTCAACCTGTGGGATAGAGTCCCCAGCCAGAAAATATTACTCAGAAGAAACCAAGGAAAGATATTCCGCAACACAGTGGAGCCAATGGAAACAGTGCATCTAGACTGAATATCCAGCTTATAAATGTGACAAGTGTGGAGACCCAGCCAAGTAGCAGTTGCACAAGTTTCACCCATTGATACTCTAGAAAAGATAGCTGTAAAAAAGAAGTTATGTACTCACCATAACGTTCCATCTGAGTAGGTAACTTCATTTGTCAGCAACCTGTGGGTATCGGATCCAACCTAGATCTGAGCCGGCAGCTTTCCAAGCTAAAGATATGAGCTCCAAGCTCCTCCTCCTTACACATAATACCCTACCTCCTTCAGTCCTCAGATCGCATTCACCCAATTATACAATGTCACCTAGACAAAACAACCACCTGAAACATCCTAACCTAATGAATACCAAAAGCGGATATCATTCTAGGATTCAGAAACCAAAGAACCAGGTTAGGGGGAAAGAGGGGGGTCGGTTGCTGACAAAGTTACCTACTCAGATGGAACGTTATGGTGAGTACATAACTTCTTTATCTGAAGTAGTCAACTTCATTTGATCAGCAACCTGTGGGACAGTCCCCAGCTACCAAAAAACTTGGGAGGTCCTCAAGGAAGGATATTCCGGAGCACTGCAGAGCCAAAAGATGCCCTTCCTCTGGATATTAAATCGAATTTATAATGAGATAAAGGTATGAGAGGAAGCCCAAGTAGCCGCAGAACAAATGTCATCCAAGGGCACTCTTGACCAGAACGCAGCAGTAGCAGCCATAGAATGGGTAGAATGGGCATGAACCCCTAAGGGCTCTGGCAGACCAGATATCTTGTGAGCAAAATGCAATGAGAAATCCATCTAGCTAGAGTCACCTTAGACACCGGCTTACCCAAGAAAGGCTTCGCAAAGGAAACAAAAGAGCCACTCTGACTTGCGAAAGGCAGCTGTTCTGTGCAGGTAAAAGTGCAATTGTCTATGAACATCTAACAAATGAAGTTTATAGTCCCCTTTATTCTGATAGTTAGGGAAGAAAACTGGCAGATTAATAGACTGATTGATGTTCGCCTCGGAAGCCACTTTAGGTAAGAAGGGTTAGTCCTGAGAGAGACTCTGTCCTTATGGACAACAAGATATGGGGGTTTAGTACAAAGGGCCAGGAGTTCCGACACCCTTCTAGCTGAAGTAATAGCTATTAAGAAAGCAGTTTTCTAACATAAGAATTTTAAATCAACAGAAGCTGCAGGTTCAAAGGGTTGTCCAGTTAAAGCCTGAAGGACCAAAGTTAGGTCCCATGGGGGAACAGCGTTCCTAATAGGAGGTCTCAAAAGAAAAGTTCCTTTTAAGAAGGTCTTACAAATCTTAGTGGAAGCTAAAGGACTAAGAATGTCTCAAATGTGAAAATGGGAAATGTCAGCCATTTGAACCTTTACAGTAGATGAAATGGCCCCTTGCTGAATAATATGAGATAGGAAATCAAGCACTGCTGGAATAGGAGTAGTGAAAGGATGCAAATTCTTATGAGAGGCCAAAATGGAAAACTGTTTCCATTTGCTGTTGTAAACCTTCCTGGTAGAAGGCTTATGTGCTGCTACCAGGACGGATCTAACTGCAGACGAGATACCAGGCATCCTGGCAACTAATGGAACTGATCAACCAAGCTGAGAGCTTGAGGTCATCCAGATTCGGAGTTTCTAATCCCGAAGGATGAGAAATTAGATCTGGGATTGGATCTAAGATCCAAAGAGGAGCTATGAGATGAGACCGTAGGTACGGGAACAAGGTTAGACAAGGCCAGAATGGGGCTATGAGGATAATCTTGTTCCCCAACAGACGAGCTTTCTGTAAAAATTTTGTCATTAATGGAAGAGGAGGATAAGCATAAAGACCAGATGGCCAAGCATGAACTACAGCATCTCTGGGGCTTTCCCCCAGGGGGGAATTAGAGCAAAAAACTTGCTGCACTTCGTGTTTGAAGGCGATGCGAAGAGATCGCAGCAAGGCTGACCCCACTTGCGGAAGATCTGTTTTGCTACTAAGGGGTTCAGAGACCACTCTTAAGGAGAGAGGATAGTGCGACTTAGCTTGTCTGCTAGGATGTTGGACCGACCAGGAATATGAGTTGCTAACAGAAAACGGTTGGTGGATATCACCCAATCCCAAACTCTCATGGCCTCTCGGCAAAGAGGGTAAGACCTGGTCCCCCTCTATTTGTTGATGTACCAGACCACTGACATGTCTGTCTGAATTGCAATAGTCTCTGGAGGGAGAAAGGCATGAAGAGCTTGCACCGCTCTCATCTTCAGAACACTGATATGCAGAACGGTCTGAGTCCACGTACCTTGGACAGTTCTGCCCATACAATGCCCGCCCACCCCATCCAAGGCGAGAAGAGTCTGTGGTTACCGTGGCTTGGGGTTGTGGCATTATGAACAGTCCTTCCTGAAGCTCCCGAGATTGGAGCCACCATATGAAGGAATTTCTGCAAACTCTGCGGAGGGGGATCGGAGAGTCCAATGGGTGTTTAAGGATGGACCACTGGACCTGCAAGGTCCACTGGAGGACCCTCATGTGCAAGTGAGCTAAGGGTGAAAGGTTGACTGCTGCTTCCATGGACCCTAAGGCTCTCAGGGCCAACTCCGCTGATGGGGTTAGAGATTGAAGGAGTGCTAGAAAGTACAGTTTTGTACCTACCATAAATGTAGATGTTAGAGTGCTAATACAGCTGCAGTCATAACAGATGGGTTCTCCTGCCGTCAGGCGGGTCCTCGGTCGGCCGAATTCCAAAGTCTAGGTCCGGCGTCTGTTGTCGTCCCTTCTTCCCTGACGTCAGAGTGACAGGGGTATAAAAGAACCAGCAGACGCCATTTTCTTCAGTTTTTCTTGCCCCAGATGTCAGATGCCCCCAGAAGGAAGGAAATACATAAATTTGTGTAATAAAGCAATGCCATATAATCAAAATACAGTAGTGCAAGCAAATACATCAAGAATGAATACCCCAATCAGGTTGCATGAGGAGGTGTTAGCCAATAGGCCTGTCCCAAGAAGGGAAGGAGGGAGGGAAACCTGGACTGCAGCTGTATTAGCACTCTAACATAGGTTCATAGGTTCATAGGTTCATACTAGGCTATCTGCCCAAGGGCATTTATAAGCCTAGCCCATAGTTATGTGGCTTTCGCCACCCCTTTAGTTTGAATAAAAA
The DNA here is from genome assembly GCF_019279795.1 of Protopterus annectens. Lineage (NCBI taxonomy): Eukaryota > Metazoa > Chordata > Ceratodontiformes > Protopteridae > Protopterus > Protopterus annectens. The sequence goes on from NC_056729.1 coordinate 1,367,064,752, forward strand.
CTATGCCTATCATTTTTCTGTGCCTCTGTCAAGCAGTGACACTGAAGTAATCCCTGGGTATATCTGATCTCCCATCCATTGGTCAAGATTCCTCTGAACAAGGCCAGCAGGTGCTCTGCCTCACATGTACCGGGATTTTGTTCCACAGCATAGGGAGTCTCTGGGTGATGAATCTGTCCCTCCAGCATGTTCTATTTATAACCGTGTCAAGGTTTAAGTCTCCCCTTGTGGTTCTGAGGGATCTAGATTTTTGAGGTGAAGCATATTCATCAAATCTGGGTTTGACATGGCCTTATATGTCAGGCACAGGTCACCTCTGAGCAAGCGGTATGAGACTGAATAAAGCTGGAGTTCTTTCAGTCGGGCAGCATAAGACATATTTTTGAGACCCTTTATCCTTTTGGTGAGGAACTTTGGGGCCTTGCTGCATCAGGTGTCTGGTCAGATACATTCCGAACGGGCATTGTACTCAATCATAGGTCTAATGAGTGATGAGTACAGGGGACGATGACCTCCTTGATCTAGATGTGAATCCTTCATGATCAGGTGGGCATATAGAAGGTTTTCCTAACTACTTTAACAACATGAGTGTCAAACGAAAGACTACTGTCAACTTGGGTCCCCAGATCCCTGATGACTTTTTCTGTGCTCAGTGGATTGTCACCTATATGGTAGCTAGGGTAACCTTGTTTTTCCAAGGGTATGACTATGCATTTTTGGCTTAACTTCAGGCCATGGCTCTGGCACCAGTTATCCGTTTGTGAGGCCCTTCTGGAGGATATCTGTGTCAGATGTGTTTTCGACTATGGCACCCAGTTTGCAGTCATCTGCAAACTTTGTCAGCCATAACCCTCCTGTGTTTGCTTGTACTTCAGAAAAGTAGATGCCGAACAAGAGTGGACCCAGGACTGAGCCCTGTGGGACACCACTTGTGACAGGCTTTGAGTCTGACATGGCTCCAGCAACTCTGACCCTGTGGGTTCTGTCGCTTAGCCAGTTTGCAACCCATCTTGTGATGTATGGGTTTACATTCAAGCTGATGAGTTTTTCGATGATACCTGAGTGGGTATTGTGTCAAGGCCTTTGCCAGGTCGTAGGCTGTATGGACTGCCTTTCCCTCATCAATGGCCTTGGTGACTGTCTCGAAAAAGTCAACCAAGTTTAAGAGGCAGGATCTGCCTTTGACAAAGCCAAACTGGGTTGGATCCAAAGTCTGCAAGTTTCCTATGTCTTTATTTATGAGTTCCATTATGATCCTCTCCATGGCTTTGCAGATAAGGCTTGTCAAGCTAATGGGGCGGTAATTTCCAGGGTCTGTGGAGGCACCCGCCTACATTTATGGTAGGTACAAAACTGTACTATGTTCATCTTGCATACAGCTGCAGTCATAACAGATGGGTAGAATCCCAAAGCTAAGAAAGGGGTGGTAGGCACTAGGTGAAACTAGGAGGAGCCAGAATGCCCTGCAAGACTGCAGTGGCAAAGCCCGCTCTAGATTTGGAGTACAATGGAAGTTGGTAGTGCTTGGAGAAGGTATGCACAGAACTCCAAGTGGCTGCTTCCAAAATATCTTTGGTAGGAACTCCTCTGAGAAAAGCTGCAGAGGTAGCCGTGGCCCTTGTGGAGTGAGATCTGATGCCTGTATGTACAGTTTTGCCATGAAAAGAATAGCAAAAGCGTATGCAGTGGGCTATCCATTTTGAGATTGTCTGTTTGGAAATTGGCTTTCCTTGAGCTCCTATAGCATAGGACACAAAGAGCTGTTCTGATTTTCTGAAAGGCTTTGTTCTGTCCAAATAATAACGCAGTTGTCTGCGGATGTCCAAGGAATGTAGTAATCTCTCCCCTTTGTTTTGAGGATTAGGATAAAAGGTAGGTAAGTGTATAGCCTGATTCAAAGCTACCCTGGATACCACTTTTGGCATAAAGGACAGGTTGGTTCGTAAGGAAACTCTGTCCTGATGGAAGATGATAAAAGGCTGCACAGCCATGACAGCTTGTAGTTCCGATACCCTACGAGCTGAGGTAATAGCCAGAAGGAAAGCTGTTTTCCAGGACAAATACTGCAAATCTGATGAGGCAGCTGGCTCAAAAGAAGGCAGGGTCAGCTTTTCTATAATGAATTTGAGATCCCAAGCAGGTATTGGTTGTTTCCTTGGGGGTTTTAGATTCTTAGCCCCTCTGAGGAACTGTCTTAAGAGGGGGTGAGAGAATAAGGGTGGATCAGTGCTGTATTCTGCAGAAATGGCGGAGGCATGGATTTTGATGGAGGAGAATGAAAGTCCACTGCTTAGCAGCTCAGCTAGATACTGTAATATTTGAGGTAAATTCAGTTTTCCAGGATCCTGGCCCTCTCATTCCAGACAAAACCGTTTCCATTTTGCGGAGTAAGCTTTTCTAGTACATGGCCTTCTGGCCTCCAAAATGACATCCTGCACCTCCTTGGAAAGTAGGGTCTGTTGTGATGCTAAGGAATCTTCCATGCGGCTAGATTGAGTGTTTTTAGCTGACTGAAGAGTTTTGAAGCTGTGCTGAGTCAGAAGAGGCATTAGAGGCAGGGTCCATGGTGGGGAATGCTTCAGGCTCCTCAGGAGTGGGTACCAGTGTTGTCTTGGCCAGTCTGGAGCAATGAGAATCATCTTTGGTCTGTCTGCTCTGGTTTTTAGTAGATCTTTGGGTAGCAGAGGAAGAGGTGGGAAGGCATAAACTGTCATTGATGTCCAACTGAAAGAGAGCGTCCACTCTCCAGGCCTTTGGATGAAAAATCCTTGAGCAGAATATTGTCAATTGGTTATTTTTGTGGGAGGCAAAGACATCTATGTCTGGCATTCTCCATGCTTGAATTGTCTCTGTAAAAACTTGAGGATGCAACTTCCATTCGTGTGGATCTGTCATATTTCTGCTTAGGTTGTCTGCCAGCGTGTTTTCCTTGCCTGGCAAGTACTGTGCTTGTAGTTCGATTTGTAAGTCCAGGGCCATGTTCCAAAGTGACATGGCCAGTCTGCATAGGAGGTATGAATGGGTTCCACCCTGTTTATGTACCACATTACTGTGGTGTTGTCTGTTCTTATCAATAGTTGACCTGGTTGCAGAAGGTCATTGAAAGCTATAATAGCATTTATTACTGCTAGCATTTCCTTTTGATTGATGTGAAGTTGCTTTTCTTTTTGGGACCATTTGCCCTGAATGCACCGATCTGTCATGTGCGCCCTCCAGGTGTAATCCGAGGTGTCTGTTGTGATGACTTGATTTGCTTGAGACTTGCTGAATGGGAGACCTGTGTTTGTTTGGCATGCTTGAGCCCACCACAGAAATTCCTTTTGAAGACATGGAATTAGTGATATTATTGTTTCCAAACTGTGGCTGTGTTGAGACCATAGGTTTTTCAGGTACCATTGAAGTTTCCTCAAATGCAGCTTTGCACATGGGATTAGTAAGATGCAAGATGCCATGAATCCCAGAGCCTGCAGGATTTTCCTTGCAGTCAGCCTGGTGCAATTTGCTAGTGTTCTGAAGTATTGAGTTAGTTGCCCCTGCTTCTCTGGCGTGAGGTAGGCCATCTGGGTGTGTGTGTCCAAGTTGGCACCCAGGAAAATTATTTTCCAAGAGGGTATTAGCCTTGATTTCTTTTTGTTGACTGTGTATCCCAGAGAACTCAACAACATTATTACATAAGCCAGATGTTTCAGAAGAATGCGCTTGCTGTCTGCTTGGATCAGGCAGTCGTCCAAATAGGGGTATATTTGTATCCCTTGAAGTCTGCAGTAGGCAATTACTGATGCCAGGCATTTCGTGAATACTCTGGGCGCAGTAGATAAGCCAAAGGGCAATGCAGAGAATTGATAATGGGTTGAACCTGCAAGAAATCTGAGGTATCTTCTGCAATTTTGTCTGATTGGGACATGCAGGTATGCCTCCTTGAGGTCCAGTGTTACCAGCCAAGACTCCTTGCCCAGCATGGGAAGAAGCTGCTGTAGAGTGAGTATCTTAATTTTGGTACGAGTAGAAATGCGTTTAGGATGGATAGGTCCAAAATAGGTCACCAATCTTTTCCCTTCCTTGGTACCAGGAATAGTCTGGAATAAAAACCTTGACCTTGTTCGTGCGTAGGTACCTCTTGAATAGCTTTCATGTCTATGAGATCTGAAATTTGTCTTTGTGCCTCTGCCCTTTGTGTGGCAGGTTTGGCATGCCTCTCATTTTTGGAAGGGTGTGAAAATGGAATCTGTAGCCTCTGTTTATAATGTCCAGGATCCATTTGTCTTGACAATATGCCAATTTTTTGAAAATAATGCCAGTTTTCCGCCTAAGGGTGCTGCCATTTGAGTCTTGCTTGGCATGCAAAGGGGAAAGTCATTGGGCTTGCTTTCTGAATGGTTGCGAGTTATCCTCACCACCTCTGTGTAGGAGCTTGCCATTGTCTGCCTCTAAACGATCCTTGGGATTTCCCTCTGCCCCTCGGGCACCTGTATCTACCTCTTTGGGGTCTGTCAGTGGCTGGAAAGGACCAATTTTTGGAAGGCCAATTTCTACTGAAACGTGGGGGTTGTACCTGTAGAAAATCTTTCACTGTTTACATTGATTTAGCCTTTTCCTCCATTTTCCTTAATACCTCCTCAGCATTAGCACCAAATAATACATCTTTTTGTAGAGGGGCATCTAGTAATTTAGCTTTGACATGATCTGGTAAGGTTTGTTCCTTGAGGCAGGCATGTCTACGTATGACTGATCCTGTAACAGCCGCTCTACATGAGGCCTTCTAGAGCATCAAAACCACATGGTAAGGTATGTTTACCCACTTGTTCTGCACTATGCATCAAATCCTGCAACTCCTTCAAGTCTGGTTGTTCAGGTTGTGACATTTTACTTCTCAATTGTGATAACAAAAATTGTTGGTACTTTAGCATATGGAACTGACAGTTTAATGCCCTCATGGTTAAGGTGGACGAGGTATATACCTTCCCCCCCCCTTTCTAAGGATCTGGAATCTCTCTCGGAAGGTAATGGATTTTTAGCAGTGGCGGCCTTAATTCCCTTGGGGCCCTGTGAGATAGTTACTGGGTCAGCAGCATGGCTTTTGTATAGAAATTGGTGCGAGTCAGGAACCCTGTAGTACCGGTCAGGCTTGACTGGGGCTGGAGGTAGAGAATCCGGATTAAGGCAGGCCTCAGAGTACACATCTAGTATGTCCAAGACAGGAGGTATAGCCAGAGGCCTGTGCTGAGGTAGCAAGAGAAATTCCCTAAGCCTTTTCTTGGAATCTGAATAATCTTGGCCTTCCCAGTGGAAGTGTTCCCTTAAGGTATGCAAAGTTTCCCCAAATGAGTAATCCTCTGGGGGGGATACAGAGGGAATGGACTCCTCTGCATCAGAGTCTTCAAAAGGGGAGTAAGAATGTTCCTGTTCAGAGTGCTCTGATATAATGGAGCCCTGATCAGAGGAGGGGGATTCTTCCTCCACTCTGGGCCTTTTGTCCGGGGGGGTTGAGAACCCCTGATAAGAGTAATTAAATCCTCAGCCATTTTAAGCATCTGTTTTTTAGGCATGGGGCCTGGAGATGGGCCCTGTGTAGCTTGTCTCTTAGAATGCATGGCTGCTTTAGACTTAGTGAAAGCCTTGATGGAAAAAGAGGAGGAAGGTCTGAAGACACCTTGAGAGGAGGTAGACCTGTCCACATTTTGAGATTCACCGCCAAGAGTGACTTTGGTATCTGTAGTCGGGGTGTGGGCAGAAGAGCCTGCGACCTCGGGCACAGGAGACACCGCCAATGAAGTGTCGTCGGTAGTCAGGGGCTGCGTAGGTGCCTTGCCGAGAACTGGACCACGTGTAGTCTGCTTTGGCGTGGTGTCGGTAGAGGCCACGGACCTAGTGTCGGTCCTTATCTTTGCACTTTTTAGACAAAACTGGAGTCTGAGTATCCGGCGACATAAGTCAAATTTTTTGCCAAAATAATGCTGGGCGAACACCGCCCGATGCTTAATGGTGCGTTTGTTGAATGTAGCACAAAAGTGACAGACCGAGATGTCGTGGTCTGGGCCTAAACAAGGAATACAGAGAGAATGGAAATCCTTATGCGGTATTTGCTTCACACATGAAATACAATTATTAACTTTGTCTGACATCAGTCTGAGGCAAGAAAAGTTTCCCAACGGGGTACTTAGCTTTCAAGAAGACTTCGGTTGCAAAATCTTCATAATTTCAGGAGCTGGCCGACCGGCATTTGCGAACTGCTTCTGCTTCGGGCACCGCGTGGCAAGAAAGACTGAAGAAAATGGCGTCGGCTGGTTCCTTTATACCCCTGTCTCTCTGACGTCAGGGAAAAAGACTACAACCGACGCCGGACCTAGACTTTGGAATTCAGCCGACCGAGGACCCACCTGACGGCAGGAGAACCCATCTGTTATGACTGCAGCTGTATGCACAGTGAACATTGTTAAGGGTTAAGCTGTGAAGCCTCTCCGACGTCAAGAAGGCCTTGGTCTGAAGCGCATCTATTCTGGCCCCTATGAAGTCCAGGACTTGCAATGGTTGAAGGGATGACTTCTTGTAATTTATAGTGATCCCCAACTGGGAGGCTAAGAGCAGGAAGCAATCCTTGGCTGAGCAGAGTAGATGCCTGGTAAAAGCGGCAAGGAGCCAGTCGTACAGGTAAGGAAAAAAGTACAGTTTTGTACCTACCATAAATGTAGATGTTCGAAGATCCACATTGCTGCAGTCCTGACACTTGGGTAGTCCGCTGTCCCAGTCGGCCCGAATACCAAAGTATAAGGCTGACGTCGGTCAAGGCGCACTAGTCTGACGTCAGGACGTCAGGGTACAAATGCGCATGACCGACGTCATTTCCTCAGTCTTTTCTTGCCCCAGATGTCAGAAGACCCTAAAAATATAAGGCCAAACCAAAAAACAACAACACACCAAACACCCTGTACCAAATATATGTACAATATATACAAAGTCAGAAAGGTACAATCCCACCCACACAACCACCCCTAAACACAGAGGGAAGGAGGGAGGTAAATTGGACTGCAGCAATGTGGATCTTGAACATCTACATTTATGGTAGGTACAAAACTGTACTATGTTCTTCATCTCACATTGCTGCAGTCCTGACACTTGGGTAGAATCCCAAAGCAGAGGTAAGGGAGGATGGCAAATCACAAAGAAGCAGGAGCTGACAACATGCCCTGTAAAATAGCAGTGGCAAAACCAGCCCTAGATTTAGAGTAGAGAGGAAGGTGGTAATGCTTAGTGAAAGTATGCACTGAACTCCAAGTAGCAGCCTCCAAAATATCCTTAGTTGCCACCCCCCTTAGAAATGCTGTTGAAGTGGCAGTAGCCCTAGTGGAATGAGGCCTAATCCCAGCTGGAATCTCCTTGCCATGATGGGAGTAACAGAAAGTAATGCAAAACCCAATCCACTTAGAAATAGTTTGTTTTGACACAGGCTTACCCTGAGAACTCAAAGCAAATGAAACAAACAACTGCTGAGACTGCCTAAAATCCTTAGTCCTGCTTAAATAATAACGTAATTGCCTGTGTACATCTAAAGTGTGCAAAATCTTTTCCCTTATTTTGGGGATTTGCATAAAAGGTAGGCAAATGAATAGTTTGGTTTAAAGCCACACTAGAAACCACTTTAGGCATAAAGGAAGGATTAGTACGTAAAGATACCCTATCCTTATGAAAAATCAGGAAAGGCTCAACCGCCATAAGAGCCTGCAATTCAGACACCCTTCTTGCAGAGGTAATGGCTAACAAAAAGCAGTCTTCCATGACAAATATTTCAATTCAGCAGTAGCTGCAGGCTCAAAAGGTTGTAGAGTGAGTTTCTCCAACACAAAATTGAGGTCCCAAGCAGGAGTAGGAGCTCTATGGGGGTCTTATATTCTTTGCCCTCTAAGAAATTGCTTGAACAAAGGATGAGAAAACAATGGTGGGTCACAATCATAGTGAGCTGAAATTGCTGCAGCATGAATCTTAATGGAAGAGAAAGACAAACCTTTGTCCAATAACTCAGTAAGATATTGAAGAGCCACACTCAAATTTGGCTCAGAAACATCCAAATCCTTTGCTGCACTCCAAAATGAAAATCTCTTCCATTTTCCTGCGTACACTTTCCTTGTACTAGGTCTTCTGGCTTCCATAATCACATTCAAAACTTGTTGAGGAAGCTGAGACCTGCTATGGTTCAAAACAGAATATGCCAGGCTGTTAGATGAAGAGAGTGAAGCTTGACATTGAGTAGATGCCCGTCCTTCTGAGACAATAGGTGTGGAATCAAAGGTAAGGGCCATGGAGGCTTCCTTACCAGACTCCTCAGCAATGGGTACCAGTGCTGCCGAGGCCAATCTGGAGCTATTAAAATCATCCTTGGCTTGTCTTGTCTGACCTTTAGAAGTACCTTTGGGAGGAGAGGCAGAGGTGGAAAGGCATACACATGAAGATTTTTCCAACTGAAAGAAAGAGCATCCACTTTCCAGGCTCTGTGATGAAACCTTTTCGTGCAAAACCTTGGCAGCTGGTGGTTTAGTGGAGAAGCGAACAGATCTATGTCTGGAGTTCCCCATGACACTGTCAATGTTTGAAATACATGAAGATCCAGTTTCCACTCGTGGGGATCCATGATTTGCCTGCTTAACACATCTGCTAAGGAGTTCTGTGCTCCTGGCAGAAACCTTGCTTGAAGATTCAGTTGCAAGCTTAACGCAGTCTCCCACAAAATCATTGCTTGCCTGCATAGAGGATAAGAATGTGTTCCCCCTTGTTTGTTGATGTACCACATGACAGTTGTGTTGTCTGTTAGAATCAACACCTGCCCTGGAAGAAGTAAATCCTTGAAAGCCAGTAATGCAAACTGGACTGCTAACATCTCATTCATGTTGATATGTAGATGCTGCAGTCTGGCAGGCCACTTGTCTTGTATCCACTTTCCATTCAGATGAGCTCCCAAGCTGTGTCTGAGGCATCTGTCGTTAGAATCTGACTCGCCTCTGGCCGGGTCACAGAGAGTCCCTTGTTTAGGTGACATTCCTGAGCCCACCACAAAAATTCCTTCTGAATGCAAGGAATTATTAGAATGACAGTGTCCAAATCCTGGCAGTGCTGTGTCCATACATTTTTGAGATACCATTGCAGCTTCCTCATATGCAGTTTGGCATTGGGAAGCACCAGAATACAAGATGCCATGAACCCTAAGGCTTGAAGGACTGTCCTTGCAGTCAGCCCGGACTGATGAGATAGTTGATGGAAGTAAAGAGAAAGATTCTTTTGTTTGTCCGGGGTTAAAAAGGCCATCTGTTGCTGTATTCAGTCTCACACCCAGAAAGCACATGTCTTGAGAGGGTACTAGACTGGACTTTATTTCGTTCACAGAATACCCTAGGCATCTTAGCACTGCTATCACATATTCCAAATGCTGAAGAAGAACGTCCCTTCCTTGCGCCAGAATCAGGCAATCGTCCAAATAAGGATAGATTTGTATTCCTTTTAGCCTGAAGAAAGCTATCACTGGAGCCAGAACCTTTGTGAATACTCTGGGCAGTAGATAAGCCAAAGGGCAATGCAGAGAACTGATAATGAGAATTCCCAGCTCGAAAACGCAGATATTTTCTGCAAATTAGTCTGATAGGAACATGAAGGTAAGCTTCCTTGAGATCCAAAGTTACCATCCAGTGATCTTTGCCCAGCAGAGGTAAAAGCTGGTGTAACGTCAACATTTTGAACTTGGGAATGTCCAGATAAGTGTTGAGGATAGATAGATCCAAAATTGGTCTCCACGTGTTCCCCTTTTTGGTACTAGGAACAGGCGAGAATAAAATCCTAGGCCCCTTTCTGGCACAGGAACCGGCTGAATGGCCCCTATTTGGAGTAACAGAGAAATTTGCTTGTGAGCCTCTTTCCTTTGTTGAGGAATGTCTGGCATGCCTTTGAAAGGAGGCAAGGTATGGAAATAAAACCTGTAACCGTGGTGAATGATATCCAATACCCATCTGTCTTGGGTAATTAAACTCCAGTTTTCTTTGAAAAGTGCCAACCTTCCTCCCAAAGGTGCTGCCAGACGAGAAGATTCTGGCAGCTGAAAAGGCAGGTCATTGGGTCTGTTTACGAAAGGACTGACCCCTGCCCTCACCAGAAGACTGAGCAGGTGAACTCCCTGTTCTAGGCCTAAAAGAACCTTGAGCTCTGCCCCTACCACGCCTAGACCTACCCCTAGACTGGGAATCATAAGCAGGATATGTCCACCCCTTGGTAGGCCAATTTCTACTAAACTTGGAGGCTGAACCTGCAAAAATCTTTAACAGTCTGCATAGACTTAGCCTTGTCTTCCATTTTCTTTAGAACTGCTTCCACAGGCGAACCAAACAACACATCAGATTGTAAAGGAGCATCTAAAATCCTTGTCTTCACATGCTCAGCTAAATTCTGATCCCTCAGCCAGGCGTGCCTGAAGAACCGAACCAGTGGCAGCCACCTCGAAGAGGCCTGCACAGCATCAAAACCACATTGCAAAGAATGCTTACCCACCTGTTCAGAAACATGAACTAAATCCTGCAACTCTTTACACTCAATACCTTCCGCCAAAGCATCTACCTTAGACTTTAATTGTGAAAGGAGATAATTTTGGTATTTCAACATGAAACTGGCAATTCAAAGCTCTCATGGCCAAAGTGGAAGAAGTATACACTTTCTTTCCCCATCTATCCAAAGCCCTTGCCTCTTTATCTGGAGGAACAGGATTTTTAACAACAGAAGCCTTAACACCTTTAGGCCCCTGTGAAACAGTTTCTGGGTCTGCCCTAGGACTCTTAAAAAGATACTTATGAGCTTCAAGCACCCTATAATATCTATCCGGTTTTACTGGAGCAGGAGGCAAAGAATCAGGGTTCAGAGAAGCCTCTGCAAAAACATCCTCCACCACATCTAGAACAGGAGGTATAGCTAAAGGCCTATGCTGGGGTAGAAACAAAAATTCCCTCAGCCTTTTCCTGGAATCAAGAGAAATCCTGACCTTCCCATTTAAAATGCTCCCTCATGGAATGAAGAGTCTCTGAAAATGAAAAATCCTCAGGGGGAGAAGCAGAAGGAGTAGAATCATCTACATCAGAATCAGAGTAAGGGGAATACTCCTGCAAGTCTTCAGCCGAAGACTCAGAAGCATCCGAACACTGCTCAAAACTCCCAAGCTCAGGTTCCACCCTAGGCCTCTTATCAGGAGGGGGCATAGAACCTCTAATCATTGAAATCAAATCTTCTGCCATCTTAAGCATATGCTTCTTAGGTACAGACCCTGAAGAACTAGGGGTAACACCTGAAACAAAACCTGGCCTGCCCCTGGGAGAAGCCTTGGAAACAGCAGGGGAGGGCCTAACCACCTTAGGAAGGGAGGGAAGAACAGCTACCTGAGAAGCCCCTTCCGCCTGGCCTACCTCCTGAGAGGTCACATCTTGCAGTACTAAAGTCTCTCCCTGGGATTCCAAAGAAATTACTGGCTGAACCTCTGGCTCCACCGAGCCCTCTAAAGAACCGACGTCCGGTATGGACGGTTCTTCCAGCCTAGGCTTTGCTGTTTTGTCCTTGCGCTTTTTTGATGAAGGGCCGGAGCATCCGACGGCATTTTATAATTACACCGCTTCCCAAAAACTAACCTGGCACAATCTAATCTTCTCTTTATAGTGCGTTTGTTAAATCTAGCACAAGAGCGACAGCCAACCACGTCGTGCTCAGGCCCTAAGCAAGGTATACACAAGGTATGGTAATCCCTATGAGGTATCTGTTTCCCACAAGAAATACAGTTATTCACTTTTTCTGACATCCGTAAAATACTGAGGCAAGAAAAACCAAAATATTCCCAACGGGTACTTAGCCAACTTGATTCGGTCTGAAACTCCGACTGAAAATCTCAGAACGCCAACCTGCACTTGCAAAACTGCTTCTGCATCGGACCATGCGGCAAAAAAGACAGAGGAAATGACGTCGGTCATGCGCATTTGTACCCTGACGTCCTGACGTCAGACTAGTGCGCCTTGACCGACGTCAGCCTTATACTTTGGTATTCGGGCCGACTGGGACAGCGGACTACCCAAGTGTCAGGACTGCAGCAATGTGAGATGAAGAACATCCTGTATTCCCTGAAGCCGCAGGTGGGCTGCTACAACTGCCATGACCTTGCTTGAACACTCTGGGGGCTGTGGTGAGGCAGAATGGTAGGACCCTGAACTTATGACTGGCCACCAACCGAAAGCGGAGAAACGTCATAGTCTGTCCATGAGAATGTGGTAGTATGCTTCCTTGAGGTCTATGGAGCACAGCCAGTCGTTCTCCTGCAATAGGGGGAGAATGGATTGAAGAGTGGCCATCCGAAATTTCTCCTTGGCAACGAAGAGGTTCATTGTAGAAAGGTTGAGAATTGGTCTCAGGTCCCCAGTCTTTTTTGGCACCAAAAAGAACGTGGAGTAATTGCCTAACCCAGACTGGTCTGGGGGGACGTGCTGGATGGCTCTTTCTAGCAGCTTCTTTATTTCTAAAGCTGCAGCCTCCCTCTGACTGGGTAGAACATTGGGGAGGCACCTCGATTGAGGAGGAAGATTTATGAAGGGAATACAGTAGCCTCTGGATATTATTCGAAGCACACAGCGATCTGTCGTGATTGACTCCACAGTGCCAGGTGCTTCGAAAAACGCCCCCAACTGCCTCCAGAGAGGAGCAGTCAGGGCAACCCCTCAGGGCTGCTGCATGGGTTGATCGGAGAAAGGTTCATGTGACCCAAAATTCAGCCCCACTCTGCCTCTGGGTCAGCGTCCACCTTGTCCCCCTCTGCCTCTGAAGGATGAAGGGTCCGGAGCTTAACAGGACTGCTGAGACTTCCGGAACCACATCTTTCGTCCTCTCTGGTTCCTGGAAAAGGACCTTTGAGGAGCAGAGAAGCAGAATCAGACAGCGTCTTTCTCGCTCTGCACCAATGTATCGTGGACGGTCTTGCCAAACACAGTAGAACCGAAGGAAGCATTTGCGAAGGACGCCTTGAAGGGTTACACAAAGTAGCAAAGTTGGAGCCAGGTGTGACGCCGTAAGGCGATGCCTGATCCGCTGGCTCTAGCGGCCCCCTCCATGGCATGGGAGAGTAGCCGCATAGACGTGTTCGATACAGATTTCAGAGTGGCCATGCGAGTCAAGAAGGTCCATTTGTCCTCGGCCGACATGGACTCAGGGGGAGACTCAGCGTATTCCTTCACCAGATCCCACTGAAGTCTAATCACATGGTCCAAGTAATTCAGCACCCTTATGGAAAAGGTAGCTGAAGCAAACATCCGCTTTCCGATGCAATCCATAGTCAGAGACTCCGATGCAATCCATAGTCAGACTCCTTATCAGGAGGATGGACCGAGGAACTATCCTGTGCCAGTTCCTTCTTGGAGGCAGCCGCCACCACCATGGCATCTACCGGGGAACCTTTACTCCACACCGTCTTGCCACAGGGGGACTGAGGTTCTTATCTGGTCTCCTGGGGACTGGCCCTACAGTGTCCGGCTCCTTCCATGCCTTGGTAGTAATGAGGTCTACCAGGGGGGTCAGCTGGAGGGGACACTCAAGAGGTAGATAGATCTGCATCAAACGCCTCCAGAAACACAGACTCATCCGAGGAAGGCTTTTGGGCTGACCACCCCCCTTTTAGGTATAGCAATTCCATAATGTCTCCAAAGGAGACATCCTCGGGGGGGGTGACCTGGGGGAGCCTTCCTCTTCCTCTAAATCAGTGTCTTCCGTGAGGGACTCTGGAAGTCCAGGTGCCTCCTCTTACGCTTACGTTTGTGAGGGACCTCCTCCGCGGGACTGTCCAAGGAAGGCTCATCAACAGGGTCATGTTCCTCCAGTGGACTGGCTGGGGTGTCGACACAGGCTGTCCCTGGGGCCGGATGATGGAAGACAAGCCCATCTGCGAGGGAATGGTGGCTGGATCCATAGCATGAGCAGGGGGTCTCGAGCCTCTCGAGAGAACCCTCTACACCACGAAAGCCGAAGGTGAACCGCTCTCTCTAGGTTCCATGAGCAACACCCTCTGATCCGACGTGGGGATCGGAGCCGAAGTGATCAGACCCAAAGGGGAAGTGTGCTCAGACCGCAATGGAGCCGGACACACCTACCCCTCAGATCTGACACACTGCTCTCTGCTCTGACAGCTCAGATCCGAAAAGGGATCCGACAAACTCGAGGGCATGGCTGGCGTCGACTCCCTGACTCAGACTACTCGGATCAGACATTGGCTCCAAAACCAGATAATGGATCGGAGAAGGAGCTATGGGGGCAAAAAATGGGGCCGAGCCCCCCCCCCAGAGAGGGGGGAGGCAGGAGTACTCCCATCTGCATCTGGGCTTGGAGGAAGCGACGCATCATCCGGTCCATGTCAGCACCTGAGAGGCTTCGTGTCTACCTAGAAGAGGCCGCCGCGACGACCTTGTAGAAGGATGGGGCTCCGGTGAGAAACGTGGGGAACTGAGCCAAGAGGGGGAAGACCCAGGAATCTTCAGGGGTGAAGAGAGCAGTTTAGCCGGCGGGGCCAGAGTTGGCCCGCCGCTTGTGGCTCATATGTTTCTCTATCCCTATCTCTCTCTCTTTTCCCTTAGAGTCCTTCTCTCCCTGGGAAATGGTGGGAGGTTGAGTCCCAGCTAGGGGAGATAGCACAGCTGGCTGAACAGCCGCAGCCGGAGCCACTGAGGGAGAGGAGGAAGAAGCAGAATCCGTGGGTAAAAGACCCACAAGGATCAGCTTGTTCCTCCTATCCCTCACAGCCCGGGGGTTAAAGGCTGCGCAGATATGGCAGCCTGATGACAAATGACCTACCCCCAGGCAAAGAGAGCTTATGTCCACACTCAGAGCACTTGGAGAAGATGGCCTTAGGGCCTTCGGCCATAACAAAAAAGTACAGTTTTGTACCTACCATAAATGTAGATGTTCGAGGATTCCATTGCTGCAGTCCTGACTATTGGGTATAGTCCGCGTCCAGTCGGCCCGAATACCAGAGTATAAGGCTGACGTCGGTCATGGCGCCTTAGACTGACGTCAGTACGTCAGGGTACTAATGCGCATGACCGACGTCATATCCTCAGTCTTTTCTTGCCCCAGATGTCAGAAGACCCTAAAAAAACAAGTCCCAGAAAACCTGCACCAAAAACATGTACAATATATACAACAATATATACAAAAACATAAGCATGTAAACTCACCTACACAACCACCCCTAAATACAGAGGGGAAGGAGGGTAAATTGGACTGCAGCAATGGAATCCTCGAACATCTACATTTATGGTAGGTACAAAACTGTACTATGTTCTTCGTCTTCCATTGCTGCAGTCCTGACTATTGGGTAGAATCCCAAAGCAGAGGTAAGGGAGGCTGGCAATTTATAAAGAAGTAGGAGCTGACAACATGCCTTGCAAAACAGCTGTGGCAAAACCAGCCCTAGACTTAGAGTAGATAGGAAGGTGATAATGCTTAGCGAAAGTATGCACTGAACTCCAAGTAGCTGCTTCCAAAATATCCTTAGTTGCCACCCCCCTTAGAAATGCTGTGGAAGTGGCAGTAGCCCTAGTGGAATGAGGCCTAATCCCAGCTGGAATTTCCTTGCCATGATGGGAATAACAAAATGCAATGCAAAACCCAATCCACCTGGAAATAGTTTGTTTTGACACAGGCTTGCCCTGTGAACTCAAAGCAAAAGAAACAAACAACTGCTGAGACTGCCTAAAATCCTTAGTCCTGCTTAAATAATATCGCAATTGCCTGTGTACATCTAAAGTGTGCAAAATCTTTTCCCCTTTATTTTGGGGGTCTGCATAAAAAGTAGGCAAATGAATAGTTTGGTTTAAAGCCACACTAGAAACCACCTTAGGCATAAAGGAAGGATTAGTACGTAATGATACCCTATCCTTATGGAAAATCAAAAAGGGCTCTACTGCCATAAGGGCCTGCAACTCAGACACCCTTCTTGCAGAAGTAATAGCCAACAGAAAAGCAGTCTTCCATGACAAGTATTTCAATTCAGCAGTAGCATGAGGCTCAAAAGGTTGTAGAGTAAGTTTTTCCAACACAAAACTGAGACCCCAAGCAGGAGTAGGAGCTGCACGTCGGGGTCTTATATTCTTTGCCCCTCTAAGAAACTGCTTGAACAAAGGATGCGAAAACAAAGGTGGGTCACAATCATAGTGAGCTGAAATTGCTGCAGCATGAATCTTAATGGAAGAGAAGGACAAACCTTTGTCCAATAACTCAGTAAGATATTGAAGAGCCACACTCAAATTAGGCTCAGAAATCTCCAAATTCTTTGCTGTACTCCAAAATAAAAATCTCTTCCATTTTTCTGACACCTTCCTTGTAGTAGGTCTTCTAGCTTCCATAATCACATTTAAAACTTGTTGAGGAAGTTGAGACCTGCTGTGTTTCAACAGAGAATATGCCAGGCTGTTAGATGAAGAGAGTGAAGCTTGACATTGAGCAGATGACCGTCCTTCTGAGATAACAGATGAGGAATCAGAGGTAAATGCCATGGAGGCTTCTTTACCAGACTCCGTAGTAGTGGATACCAGTGTTGCCGAGGCCAATCTGGAGCTATCAAAATCATCCTTGGCCTGTCTTGTCTGACCTTTAATAGTACCTTTGGAAGAAGAGGCAGAGGTGGAAAGGCATAGACATGAAGGTTTTTCCAACTGAAAGACAGAGCATCCACTTTCCAAGCTGTGTGATGAAACCCCTTTGTGCAATACTTTGGCAGCTGGTGGTTTAGTGGAGAAGCGAACAGATCTATGTCTGGAGTTCCCCATGACACTGTCAATGTCTGAAATACATGAAGATCCAGTTTCCACTCGTGGGGATCCATGATTTGTCTGCTTAACACATCTGCTAAGGAGTTCTGTGCTCCTGGCAGAAACCTTGCCTGAAGAGTTATTTGCAAGCTTAACGCAGTCTCCCATAAAATCATTGCCTGCCTGCATAGAGGATAAGAATGTGTTCCCCCTTGCTTGTTGATGTACCACATGACAGTTGTGTTGTCTGTTAGAATCAACACCTGCCCTGGAAGAAGTAACTCCTTGAAAGCCATCAATGCAAACTGGACTGCTAACATCTCCATGTTGATATGTAGATGCTGTAGTCTGGCAGGCCACTTGTCTTGTATCCACTTTCCATTTAGATGAGCTCCCCAAGCAATGTCCGAGGCATCTGTCGTTAAAATCTGACTCGCCTCTGGCCGGGTCACAGAGAGTCCCTTGTTTAGGTGACATTCCTGAGCCCACCACAAGAATTCTTTTTGAAGGCAAGGTATTATTTGAATGACAGTGTCCAAATCCTGGCAGTGCTGTGTCCATACATTTTTGAGATACCATTGCAGCTTCCTCATATGCAGTTTGGCATTGGGAAGCATCAGAATACAAGATGCCATGAACCCTAATGCTTGAAGGACTGTCCTTGCAGTCAGCACGGACTGATGAGATAGTTGATGGAAGTAAAGTGACAGACTCTTTTGTTTGTCCGGGGTTAAAAAGGCCATCTGGGCTGCTGTATTCAGTCTCACACCCAGAAAGCACATGTCTTGAGAGGGTACTAGACTGGACTTTATTTCGTTCACAGAATACCCTAGGCATCTTAGCACTGCTATGACATATTCCAGATGCTGTAGAAGGTCTTCCTTTTCTTGAGCCAGAATCAGGCAGTCGTCCAAGTAAGGATAAATTTGAATTCCTTGAAGCCTGAAGTAAGCTATCACTGGAGCCAGAACCTTTGTGAATACTCTGGGCGCAGTAGATAAGCCAAAGGGCAATGCAGAGAACTGATAATGAAAATCTCCAGTTCGAAACCGCAGATACTTCCTGCAACCTAGCCTTATAGGCACATGAAGGTAAGCTTCCTTGAGATCTAAAGTTACCATCCAGTGATCTTTGCCCAGCAGAGGTAAAAGCTGTTGTAACGTCAACATCTTGAACTTGGGAATGTCCAGATAAGTGTTGAGGATAGATAAATCCAAAATTGGTCTCCACGTGTTCCCCTTCTTTGGTACTAGGAACAGGCGAGAATAAAATCCTAGGCCCCTTTCTGATACAGGGACTGGCTGAATGGCCCCATCTGCAGTAACTGAGAAACTTGCTTGTGAGCCTCTTTTCTTTGTGGAGGAGGAACGTCTGGCATGCCTTTGAAAGTGGGCATTGTGTGGAAATAAAATCTGTAACCGTGATGAATGATATCCAACACCCATCTGTCTTGAGTAATTAAATCCCAATTTTCTTTGAAAAGAGACAGTCTTCCTCCCAAAGGAGCTGCCAGACGAGAGTCCACTGGCAGCTGAAAAGGCAGGTCATTGGGTCTGTTTACGAAAGGACTGACCCCTGCCCTCACCAGAAGTCTGAGCAGGTGAACTCCCTGATCTAGGCCTAAAAGAACCTTGAGCCCTGCCCCTACCACGCCTAGACCTACCCCTAGACTGGGAATCATAAGCAGGATATGTCCACCCCTTAGCAGGCCAATTTCTACTAAACTTGGAGGCTGCACCTGCAAAAAATCTTTAACAGTCTGCATAGACTTAGCTTTGTCCTCCATTTTCTTTAAAACTGCTTCCACAGGCGATCCAAACAACACATCAGACTGTAAAGGAGCATCCAAAATCCTTGTCTTAACATGCTCAGCTAAATTCTGATCCTTCAACCAGGCATGCCTGCGAAGAACAGAACTAGTAGCAGCCACCCTCGAGGAGGCCTGTACAGCATCAAAACCACACTGCAAAGAATGCTTACCCACTTGTTCAGACACATGAACCAAATCCAGCAACTCTTTACACTCAATACCTTCCGCCAAAGCATCCACCTTAGATTTCAATTGTGAAAGGAGATAATTTTGATATTTTAGCATGTGAAACTGACAATTCAACGCCTCATGGCTAGAGTGGAAGAAGTATACACTTTCTTTCCCCACCTATCCAAAGCCCTTGCCTCTTTATCAGAGGGTACAGGATTTTTAACCACAGAAGCTTTAACACCTTTAGGCCCCTGAGAAACAGTTTCTGGGTCCGCCTAGGACTCTTAAACAAATAC